>NC_041386.1:3462918-3530977 GCF_002162155.2 Triticum dicoccoides | reverse complement strand
TGGTTGCTCTGGCAAGAGAGAGGGGTCGTCAACTCCGTAGTCGAACTGGGCAGCAGCAGCGTCGGTCTCGTAGTCTACCGGAGAGAAGAGGGGGAAGAAACAATAAATATAATACAAACATAAGCATGACGGTGCATGATAAGACAAGTAACGGTGCTAGGGGTGCCCTAACGCGGTATGAGGTGGTACCGGTTAAGGGGGGAAACATCCGGGAAAGTATTCCCGGTGTTTCGCGTTTTCGGGCAGAGGAGCCGGAGGGGGAAAGTTGCGAGTTCGATAGGTTAGGGGGGTTTGGTGGACGAACGGGCTGCGTATCCGGATTCGTCTCGTCGTTCTGAGCAACTTTCATGTAGAAAGTATTCCCATCTGAGCTACGGTTTATTTTATATTAAATTTAAAAGATTTAAAACATTTTTAGGATTAATTTAAATATTTTAAATCAACATTATCCAGAACAGTGTTTGCTGACGTCATCATGACATCAGCATGACATCAGCATTCAACAGAGGTGTTGGCTGGGTCGCTGACGTGTGGGTCCCACTGGTCATTGAGTGTTAACTAACCTAACAGATTAATTAACTAAACTTAGTGATTAGGTTAATCTACTAGGATTAATTAAGTTAATTAATTCTTTAATTAATTAACTAATTAATATTTTAATTATTTACTTATCTATTTTAAAAAAAATCTTTTTTTTTGTTCTGGGCGTGGGCCCCGTTTGTCATAGGCCCATAGGGCTTAGTGGATTCGGGCGCCGGTGAAACGGGGCAGAGCCCCGGGTGGGCGGGCGCCGGGCGCCCGACTGGGCGCTGCGGGTGCCGGCGGTCACAGAGCCGGCCAACGAGTGTGTCATGGCCGCGGCGAGGTCAGTGGCCGAAGTGGCCACGGGCGGCAGCGGCCGCCGCAGCAGTGGACGGCTGCGGGCGCGGTTAGGCGCGGTTGGGATCCCGCGTGAGGGGCGAGCAGGGGAGGCGATGGGGTTCGTTCCCCCGATCCGATCTGGATCGGGGAGGAGGGGGGAGAGCGAGTGGGGGGGGCGAGTGGGGAGAGTGGAGTGGCGGACCGGCTAGGGTTCCGGTCGGGGTGGGGGGTTAAGGGTAGGCCGGCTGGGCCAGGTGGGCCGGCCTGGCCGGTGAGCTGGGCCGTCTGGCCCAGTTGGCCAGGGGGCCTTTTTTTTCCTTTTAGTTTTGTTTTGTCTTTTGCTTTTGTATTTTTTTTCTTTAATTTATTTTCTTTAACTGTTTTTATTTAATTTAGAACATTTAGGTATTTTAAAAAAATGGGTTTGTTGCACCATAATTAACTTTGTAATATTTGACAACCACCGAACATTTTAGTTTTAATTTTTGAAAACTTTTATTGTTATTATTAATTTGAATTTGAATTTCGAACGGTTCCGAATTATTGTGAGGATAGCAACAGTAATCGAGGTGATGTGGCATCATTAGCGGAGGGTTACTGTGGCTTAATTATCCAGGCGTGACACTATGTCAACTACATGATCATGCTAGCAATATGACAATGATGAATGTGTCATGATAAACTGGATGGTGGAAAGTTGCATGGCAATATATCTCGGAATGGCTATGGAAATGCCATAATAGGTAGGTATGGTGGCTGTTTTGAGGAAGATATAGGGAGGTTTATGTGTGAAAGAGCGTATCATATCACGGGGTTTGGATGCACCGGCGAAGTTTGCGCCAACTCTCAATGTGAGAAAGGGCAATGCACGGTACCGAAGAGGCTAGCAAGGATGGAAGGGTGAGAGTGCCTATAATCCATAGACTCAACATTAGTCATAAAGAACTCATATACTTATTGCAAAAATCTACAAGCCATCAAAAACCAAAGTATTACGGGCATGCTCCTAGGGAGATAGATTGGTAGGAAAAGACCATCGCTCGTCCCCGACCGCCACTCATAAGGAGGACAATCAAATAACACCTCATGTTTCAAATTTGTTACATAATGTTTACCATACGTGCATGCTACGGGACTTGAAAACTTCAACACAAGCATTTCTAAAATTCACAACTACTGAACTAGCACGACTTTGATATTATTACCTCCATATCTCAAAACAATCATCAAGCATCAAACTTCTCTTAGTATTCAAAACACTCATAAGAAAGATTTTACTAATCTTGGATACCTAGCATATTAGGATTTTTAAGCACATTACCATGCTATTTAATACTCTCAAAATAATCTAAGTGAAGCATGAGAGTTCATCTATTTCTTCAAAATAAAACTACCACCATGCTCTAAAAGATATAAGTGAAGCACTAGAGCAAACGACAAACTACTCCAAAAGATATAAGTGAAGATCAATGAGTAGTCAAATAATTATGCAACTATGTGAAGACTCTCTCATTTAATAATTTCAGATATTGGTACTTTATTCAAACAGCAAGCAAGGCTAAAGAAAATAAAATGACGCTCCAAGCAAAACACATATCATGTGGTGAATAAAAATATAGCTCCAAGTAAAGTTACCGATGAACGAAGACGAAAGAGGGGATGCCTTCCGGGGCATCCCCAAGCTTAGGCTCTTGGTTGTCCTTGAATATTACCTTGGGGTTCCTTGGGCATCCCCAAGCTTAGGCTCTTGCGACTCCTTATTCCATAGTCCATCGAATCCTTACCCAAAACTTGAAAACTTCACAACACAAAACTTAACAGAAAACTCGTAAGCTCTGTTAGTATAAGAAAACAAAAGACCACTTCAAATTACTGTAATGAACTCACTATTTATTTATATTGGTGTAAAACCTACTGTATTCCAACTTCTCTATGGTTTATAAACTCTTTTACTAGCCATAGATTCATCAAAATAAGTAAACAACACATGAAAAACAGAATCTGTCAAAAACAGAACAGTCTGTAGTAATCGGGATCAAACGTATTCTTCTGGAACTCATAAAATTCTAAAATAAATTTCTGGACCTGAGGAATTTATCTATTAATCATCTTAAAAAATAATTAACTCAATAGCACTCTCCAAATAAAAATGGCAGCAATTCTCGTGAGCGCTAAAGTTTCTGTTTTTACAGCATGATCAACAGGACTTTCCCCAAGTCTTCCCAAAGGTTCTACTTGGCACAAACACTAATTAAAAGAATAAAACCACATCTAAACAGAGGCTAGATGAATTATTTATTACTAAACAGGAACAAAAATCAAGGAACTAAAATAAAATTGGGTTGCCTCCCAACAAGCGCTATCGTTTAACACCCCTAGCTAGGCATGATAATGACAATGATGCTCACATAAAAGATAAGAATTGAAATATAGAGAGAGCATCATGAAGAATATGACTAGCACATTTAAGCCTAAACCACTTCCTATGCATAGGGATATTGTGAGCAAACAACTTGTGGGAACAAGAATCAACTTGCATAGGAAGGCAAAACAAGCATAACTTCAAGATTTTAAGCACATAGAGAGGAAATTTGATATTATTGCAATTCCTACAAGCATATATTCCTCCCTCATAATAATTTTCAGTAGCATCATGAATGAATTAAACAATATAACCAGCACCTAAATAATTCTTTTCATGATCTACTTGCATATAAAATTTACTACTCTCCACATAAGCAAAATTCTTCTCATTCGGAATAGTGGGAGTATCATAAGAGACTTGAATACTATAAATTGTTTCCACATTAAAGGAGTAATGTTCAGAGAAAGGGTACTCATAATCATGAAAAGTTTTATAAATATAATCATCACTACTCTTTATAGCATAAGTTTTATCACAATAATCATCATAAGTAGCAACTTTGTTCTCATCATAATCGATTGAAACCTCTTCCAAGATAGTGGATACATCACTAAATAAAGTCATGACCTCTCCAAATCCACTTTCATCAATATAATCATCGTAAGTAGAAGGCATGCTGTCATCATAACAACTTTGCATATCAAAACTTGAGAGGCTAAAAATATCATCATTATTAAACAAAGCATCCCCAAGCTTGGGACAAGCATTAATGGCCGCAAATATATTCTCAAATATGCCATCCTCATCAAACATAGCTTCCCCAAGCTTGGGCCTTTTCATATCATAAGCATAATCACTCTCATCATTAATAGTATAGATAGCACCAATAGTATAGCAATTATAATATTCTTCCAAGCAAGTGCCAAAAAGATTTTCAAGATCATAAGAAGTGTCATTATCTTCCCAATCATAATCATCACAACAAGCAATAGGCATAATGAGATCATCATCAAGTGTATCATTTTCATGAGGCACAACAATAATAGGATCAACTTTATTTGGGAGAGATACCTTTTTACCTCTCTTCCTTTTTATTTTCTTATTCTTCACCACATCATGTGTGGGTTCAATCCTCTTTTTGGAGCTCCTTATTAATGAGATTGGTTGAATAGAGGGCTCCTCTTCGTTACCTGATTCATCATAAGAAATAATAGGAGAATACTGGGAAGTCTCTTCCCTTTCATTAGCATTCTCTTCATCTTCTATTTGTTTTCTTTTCTTTATGTAATTGGTAATATAAGGATTTTCAATGCAATTCACCGTGCAATACATATAAATTTCCTCTAGATCAAAATGAAGAATTTTATCAAGGGCAAATTTTGGAATATCCTTAGTTCTACGTTTAATTTCTTCATAACCCAAGAGCAAACTAAGTTCATTATGATGTGCAAGGGAAATCAAGTCATCACAATTTTTGGAATGATACGCTCATGAAACAATTTGCATTGGGTACTAAAATGATCACCTTCATTGCAAAGTTCACAAGTAGGGCTAAGAAAAGATAAATTTTCACCACATTCATCTAGCTCTTCTTGCAACAATTTGGTTTCCAAGTACTTATGCCTCTTGCAATATCTATTTTCCGTATTTGGTGTGTACTTGCAAACCCAGTCTACTCCACAAAAATTGACATGTTTATAGGAGGCATTTTCATCATAACTAGTGCAATCATCATTAGCATCATGGATATTCAAAGAATTCGTACTAACAACATTGTAATCATGCTCATCATTCAAATATTTAGTGCCAAACATTTTAGATCTCTTCTTCTAGCACTTGAGCACAATTATCCTTTCCATCATACTCACGAAAGATATTTAAAAAGATGAAGCGTATGAGACAAACTCAATTCCATTTCTTTATAGTTTTCTTTTATAAACTAAACTAGTGATAAAACAAGAAACTAAAAGACTCGATTGCAAGATCTAAAGATATACCTTCAAGCACTCACCTCCCTGGCAACGGCACCAGAAAAGAGCTTGATGTCTACTACACAACCTTCTTCTTGTAGACGTTGTTGGGCCTCCAAGTGCAGAGTTTGTAGGACAGTAGCAAATTTCCCTCAAGTGGATGACCTAAGGTTTATCGATCCGTGGGAGGCGTAGGATGAAGATGGTCTCTCTCAAGCAGCCCTGCAACCAAATAACAAAGAGTCTCTTGTGTCCCCAACACACCCAATACAATGGTAAATTGTATAGGTGCACTAGTTCGGCGAAGATATGGTGATACAAGTGCAATATGGATGGTAGATAAAGGTTTTTGTAATCTGAAAATATAAAAACAGCAAGGTAACTAATGATAAAAGTGAGCGTAAACGGTATTGCAATGATAGAAAATAAGGCCTAGGGTTCATACTTTCGCTAGTGTAAGTTCCCTCAACAATGATAACATAATTGGATCACATAACTATCCCTCAACATGAAACAAAGAGTCACTCCAAAGTCACTAATAGCGGAGAACGAATGAAGAGATTATGGTACGGTACGAAACCACCTCGAAGTTATTCTTTCCAATCAATCCGTTGGGCTATTCCTATAAGTGTCACAAATAGCCCTAGAGTTCGTACTAGAATAACACCTTAAGACACAAATCAATCAAAACCCTAATGTCACCTAGATACTCCAATGTCACCTCAAGTATCCGTGGGTATGATTATACGATATGCGCCACACAATCTCAGATTCATCTATTCAACCAACACAAAGGACCTCAAAGAGTGCCCGAAAGTTACTACCGGAGAATCACGACGAAAACGTGTGCCAACCCCTATGCATATGTTCATGGGCGGAACCCACAAGTTGATCACCAAAACATACATCAAGTGAATCACGTGGTATCACATTGTCACCATAGATACGCACGGGAAGACATACATCAAGTGTTCTCAAATCTTTAAAGACTCAATCCGATAAGATTACTTCAAAGGGGAACCTCAATTCATTACAAGAGAGTAGAGGGGGAGGAGAAACATAAGATCCAACTATAATAGCAAAGCTCACGATACATCAAGATCGTGCCAAATCAAGAACACGAGAGAGAGAGATCAAACACATAGCTACTGGTACATACCCTCAGCCCCGAGGGAGAACTACTCCCTCCTCATCTTGGAGAGCACCGGGATGATGAAGATGGCCACCGAAGAAGGATTGCCCCCTCTGGCAGGGTGCCGGAACGGGTCTAGATTGGCTTTCGGTGGCTACGGAGGCTTCTGGCGGCGGAACTCCCGATCTAATCTCCATTCTGGAAGTTTTACGATATGTAGGTATATATGGGTACAAGGGGTACGTCGGTGGACCGAAGGGGGGGCACGAGGCAGGGGACGCGCCCCAGGGGGGTGGGCGCGCCCCCTACCCTCGTGAGCACCTCCTTCATCTTCTGACATAGGGAACAAGTCTATCCGGTAGGTTTCCTTCCAAAAATAACTTCTCCAGTTGATTTCGTTCCGTTTCGACTCCGTTTGATATTCCTTTTCTTCGAAACACTAAAATAGGCATAAAACAGCAAACCTGGGCTGGGTCTCCGGTTAATAGGTTAGTCCTAAAAGTAATATAAAAGTGGATAATAAAGCCCAATATTGCCCAAAACAGTAGATAATATAGCATGGAGCAATCAAAAATTATAGATACATTGGAGACGTATCATACGTCTCCAACATATCTATAATTTTTGATTGTTCCATACTATTATATTATCAACCTTGGATGTTTTATATGCATTTATATGCTATTTTATATGATTTTTGGGACTAACCTATTAACCTAGAGCCCAGTGCCAGTTTCTATTTTTTCCTTGTTTTAGAGTATCACAGAAAAGGAAAATCAAACGGAGTCCAATTGACCTGAAACTTCACGGAATTTATTTTTGGAAGGAAAGCAACCCGGGAGACTTGGAGTCCACGTAAGGGAAGCAACAAGGAAGCCACGAGGCAGGGGGCACGCGCCCCACCCTCGTGGGCCCCTTGTGGCTCCCCTGACGTACTTCTTCCGCCTATATATCTCCATATACCCTAAAATGATCGGGGACACAATAGATCAGGAGTTCCGCCGCCAGAAGCCTCCGTAGCCACCGAAAGCTAATCTAGACCCGTTCCAGCACCCTCCCAGAGGGGGAGTCCCTCTCCGGTGGCCATCTTCATCATCCCGGTGCTCTCCATGACGAGGAGGGGGTTGTTCTCCCTTGGGGCTGAGGGTATGTACCAGTAGCTATGTGTTTGATCTCTCTCTCTCTCTCTCTCTCTCGTGTTCTTGAGGTGATACGATCTTGATGTATCGCGAGCTTTCCTATTATAGTTGGATCTTATAATTTTTTCTCCCCCCTCTACTCCCTTGTAATGGATTGAGTTTCCCCTTTGAAGTTATCTTATCAGACTGAGTCTTTAAAGATTTGAGAACACTTGATGTATGTCTTGTCGTGCGTATCTGTGGTGACAATGGGATATCACGTGATTCACTTGATGTATGTTTTGGTGATCAACTTGCGGGTTCCACCCATGAACCTATGCATAGGGGTTGGCACACGTTTTTGTCATGATTCTCCGGTAGAAACTTTGGGGCACTCTTTGAGGTTCTATGTGTTGGTTGAATAGATTAATTTGAGATTGTGTGATGCATATCGTATAATCATACCCACGGATACTTGAGCTGACATTGGAGTATCTAGGTGACATTAGGGTTTTGGTTGATTTGTGTCTTAAGGTGTTATTCTAGTACGAACTCTAGGTCTGTTTGTGACACTTATAGGAATGGCCCAATGGATTGATTGGAAAGAATAACTTTGAGGTGGTCTCATACCCTACCATAATTTCTTCGTTTGTTCTCCGCTATTAGTGACTTTGGAGTGACTCTTTGTTGCATATTGAGGGATAGTTATATGATCCAATTATGTTATTATTGTTGAGAGGACTTGCACTAGTGAAAGTATGAACCCTAGGCCTTGTTTCAACGCATTGCAATACCGTTTGTGCTCACTTTTATCATTAGTTACCTCGCTGTTTTTATATTTTCAGATTACAAATACCCATATCTACTATCCATATTGCACTTGTATCATCATCTCTTCGCCGAACTAGTGCACCTATACAATTTACCATTGTATTGGGTGTGTTGGGGACACAAGAGACTCTTTGTTATTTGGTTGCAGGGTTGTTTGAGAGAGACCATATTCATCCTACGCCTCCTACGGATTGATAAACCTTAGGTCATCCACTTGAGGGAAATTTGCTACTGTCCTACAAATCTCTGCACTTGGAGGCCCAACAACGTCTACAACAAGAAGGTTGTGTAGTAGACATCAAGCTCTATTCTGGCGCCGTTGCCGAGGAGGTGAGTGCTTGAAGGTATATCTTTAGATCTTGTAATCGAGTCTTTTAGTTTCCTGTTTTATCACTAGTTTAGTTTATAAAAGAACATATAAAAAATGGAATTAAGTTTGCCTCATACGCTTTATCTTTTTAATATCTATCGTGAGAATAAGGAATCCGACAATTGTGCTCAAGTGCTAGAGGAAGAATGCATTAGAATGTTTGGCATTAAATCTTTGAATGATGAGCATGATTGCAATGTTGTTAGTATGAATTCCTTGAATATCTATGATGCTAATGATATGCAAAGCCACAAGCTTGGGGAAGCTATGTTTGATGAAGATGATATTTTTTTGTCCCCCAAGTTTTGATGAGCAAATTTATTATGATGAAAGCATGCCTCCTATTTATGATGATTATATTGATGAAAGTGGTTTCAGAGAGGTCAAGACTTTATTTAGTGACGAATCCACTATTTCGGAAGAGGTTCCAATTGATTATGAGAACAAAGTTGCTATCTATGATGATTATTGTGATGACATGTATGCTTTAAAGAATAATGATAACCATGAAACTTGTCATCATAATTTTAGCTTTTAATTGGATTATGCCTCACATGATAGTTATTTTGTTGAGTTTGCTCCCACTACTATTCATGAGAAGAAGTTTGCTTATGTGGAGAGTAATAAAAATTCTATGCTTGTAGATCATGAAAAGAATGCTTTATGTGTTGGTTATATTGTTGAATTTATTCATTATGCTACTGAAAATTATTATGAGGGAGGAATATATGCTTGTAGGAATTGCAATAATATCAAGTTTCCTCTCTATGTGCTGAAAATCGTAAAGTTATACTTGTTTTGCCTTCCTATGCTAGTTGATTATTGTTCCCACAAGTTGTTTGCTTACAAAATCCCTATGCATAGGAAGTGGGTTAGACTTAAATGTGCTAGTCGTATTCTTCATGATGCTCTCTTTATGTTACAATTCTTATCTTTTATGTGAGCATCATTGAAATCATCATGCCTAGCTAGGGGCGTCAAACGATAGCGCTTGTTGGGAGGCAACCCAACATTATTTTTGTTCCTTGCTTTTTTCTCCTGTTTAGTAATAAATAATTTATCTAGCCTCTGTTATGATTGAGTTTTTTATGTTTTAATTAGTGTTTGTGCCTAGTAGAACCGTTGGGAAGACTTGGGGGAATGTCTTTGCGATCATGCTGTAAAAAGCAAAAACTTTAGCGCTCACGAGAATTGCTGCCAGTTTTTATTGGAGAGTGCTATTGAGTTAATTATTTTTTTAGATGATTAATAGACAAAGTACTCAGGTCCACCAATTTATTTGAGAATTTTATGAGTTCCAGAAGTATACGTTTGATCCAGATTACTACAGATTGTTCTGTTTTTGATGTGGTGTTTGCTTATTTTGATGAATCTATGAGTAGTATCGGAGGGTATGAACCATATATAAGTTGGAATATAGTAGATATTACACCAATATGAATTTAGAATGAGTTCACAACAGTACCTAAGTGGTGATTTATTTTCTTATACTAACGGAGCTTACGAGTTTTCTGTTAAGTTTTGTGTTGTGAAGTTTTCGAGTTTTGGGTAAAGATTCGATGGACTATGGAATAAGGAGTGGCAAGAGCCTAAGCTTGGGGATGCCCAAGGCACCCCAAGGTAATATTCACGGACAACCAAGAGCCTAAGCTTGGGGATGCCCCGGAAGGCATCCCCTCTTTCGTCTTCGTTCATCGGTAACTTTACTTGGAGCTATATTTTTATTTACCACATGACATGTGTTTTGTTTGGAGCGCCATTTTATTTTATTTAGTTTTGCTTGCTGCTTGAGTAAAATACCAAGACCTGAAATTCTTAAATGTTAGAGAGTCTTCATATAGTTCCATAATTATTTGACTACTCATTAATCTTCACTTATATCTTTCGGAGTAGTTTGTTGTTGCTCTAGTGCTTCACTTATATCTTTTTAGAGCACGGTGGTGGTTTTATTTTATAGAAATAGATTAACTCTCATGCGTCACTTATATCATTTTGACAGTATTTAGAACATCATGGTAATTTGCTTTGGTTATGAATTTAGTCCTAATATGATGGGCATCCAAGAGGGATATAATAAAAACTTTCATATAAAGTGCATTGAATACTATGAGAAGTTTGATACTTGATGATTGTTTTGAGATATGAAGATGTTGATATTAGAATCATGCTAGTTGAGTAGTTGTGAATTTGATAAATACTTGTGTTGAAGTTTGTGATTCCCGTAGCATGCACGTATGGTGAACCCTTATGTGATGAAGTCGGAGCATGATTTATTTATTGATTGTCTTCCTTATAAGTGGAGGTCGGGGACGAGCGATGGTCTTTTCCTACCAATCTATCCCCCTAGGAGCATGCGCGTAGTACTTTGTTTCGATAACTAATAGATTTTTGCAATAAGTATGTGAGTTCTTTATGACTAATGTTGAGTCCATGGATTATACGCACTCTCACCCTTCCACCATTGCTAGCCTCTCTAGTACCGCGCAGCTTTCGACGGTACCATAAACCCACCATATACCTTCCTCAAAACAGCCACCATACCTACCTATCATGGCATTTCCATAGCCATTCCGAGATATATTGCCATGCAACCTTCCACCGTTCCGTTTATTATGACACGCTCCATCATTGTCATATTGCTTTGCATTATCATGCAGTTGACATTGTATGTGGCAAAGCCACCGTTCATAATTCTTTCATACATGTCACTCATGCATCATTGCACATCCCGGTACACCGCCGGAGGCATTCATATAGAGTCATATCTTGTTCTAAGTATCAAGTTGTAATTCTTGAGTTGTAAGTAAATAAAAGTGTGATGATCATCATTATTAGAGCATTGTCCCAGTGAGGAAAGGATGATGGAGACTATGATTCCCCCACAAGTCGGGATGAGACTCCGGACGAAAAAAAAGAGGCCAAAGAAGCCCAAATAAAAAAAGAGAAAAGAGGCCATAAAAAAGAGAAAAGGCCCAAATAAAAAAATTATAAATAATAAATGAGAGAAAAAGAGAGAAGGGGCAATGCTACTATCCTTTTACCATACTTGTGCTTCAAAGTAGCACCATGATCTTCATGATAGAGAGTCTCTTGTTTTGTCACTTTCATATACTAGTGGGAAATTTTCATTATAGAACTTGGCTTGTATATTCCAATGATGGGCTTCCTCAAAATGCCCTAGGTCTTTGTGAGCAAGCGAGTTGGATGCACACCCACTAGTTTCTTTTGTTGAGATTTCATACATTTATAGCTCTAGTGCATCCGTTGCATGGCAATCCCTACTCACTCACATTGATATCTATTACTGGGCATCTCCATAGCCCGTTGATATGCCTAGTTGATGTGAGACTATCTTCTCCTTTTTGTCTTCTCCACAACCACCATTCTATTCCACCTATAGTGCTATGTCCATGGCTCACGCTCATGTATTGCGTGAAGATTGAAAAGGTTTGAGAACATCAAAATTATGAAACAATTGCTTGGCTTGTCATCGGGGTTGTGCATGATTTAAATATGTTGTGTGGTGAAGATGGAGCATAGCCAGACTATATGATTTTGTAGGGATAGCTTTCTTTGGCCATGTTATTTTGAGAAGACATGATTGCTTTGTTAGTATGATTGAAGTATTATTATTTTTATGTCAATATTAAACTTTTGTCTTGAATCTTATGGATCTGAATATTCTTGCTACAATAAAGAGAAATACATGATGAATATGTTAGGTAGCATTCCATATCAAAAATTCTGTTTTTATCATTTACCTACTGGAGGACGAGCATGAATTAAGCTTGGGGATGCTGATACGTCTCCAACGTATCTATAATTTTTGATTGTTCCATGCTATTATATTATCAACCTTGGATGTTTGATATGCATTTATATGCTATTTTATATGATTTTTGGGACTAACCTATTAACCTAGAGCCCAGTGCCAGTTTCTGTTTTTTCCTTGTTTTAGAGTATCGCAGAAAAGGAAAATCAAACGGAGTCCAATTGACCTGAAACTTCACGGAACTTATTTTTGGAAGGAAAGCATCCCGAGAGACTTGGAGTCCACGTAAGGGAAGCAACAAGGAAGCCACGAGGCAGGGGGCACGCCCACCCCCTGGGCGCGCCCTCCACCCTTGTGGGCCCCTCATGGCTCCCTGACGTACTTCTTCCGCCTATATATCTCCATATACCCTAAAACGATCGGGGAACATAATAGATCGGGAGTTCTGCCGCCAGAAGCCTCCGTAGCCATCGAAAGCCAATCTAGACCCGTTCCGGCACCCTGCCGAAGGGGGAGTCCCTCTCCGGTGGCCATCTTCACCATCCCGGTGCTCTCCATGACGAGGAGGGAGTAGTTCTCCCTCGGGGCTGAGGGTATGTACCAGTAGCTATGTGTTTGATCTCTCTCTCTCTCGTGTTCTTGAGGTGATACGATCTTGATGTATCGTGAGCTTTGCTATTATAGTTGGATCTTATAATGTTTTCTCCCCCCTCTACTCTCTTGTAATGGATTGAGTTTCCCCTTTGAAGTTATCTTATCGGATTGAGTCTTTAAAGATTTGAGAACACTTGATGTATGTCTTGCCGTGCGTATCTGTGGTGACAATGGGATATCACGTGATTCACTTGATGTATGTTTTGGTGATCAACTTGCGGGTTCCACCCATGAACCTATGCATAGGGGTTGGCACACATTTTCGTCGTGATTCTCCGGTAGAAACTTTGGGGCACTCTTTGAGGTTCTATGTGTTGGTTGAATAGATGAATGTGAGATTGCGTGATGCATATCGTATAATCATACCCACAGATACTTGAGGTGACATTGGAGTATCTAGGTGACATTAGGGTTTTGATTGATTTGTGTCTTAAGGTGTTATTCTAGTACGAACTCTAGGTCTGTTTGTGACACTTATAGGAATAGCCCAATGGATTGATTGGAAAGAATAACTTTGAGGTGGTTTCGTACCCTACCATAATCTCTTCGTTTGTTCTCCGCTATTAGTGACTTTGGAGTGACTCTTTGTTGCATGTTGAGGGATAGTTATATGATCCAATTATGTTATTATTGTTGAGAGGACTTGCACTAGTGAAAGTATGAACCCTAGGCCTTGTTTCAACGCATTGCAATACCGTTTACACTCACTTTTATCATTAGTTACATTGCTGTTTTTATATTTTCAGATTACAAATACCCATATCTACTATCCATATTGCACTTGTATCATCATCTCTTCGCTGAACTAGTGCACCTATACAATTTACCATTGTATTGGGTGTGTTGGGGACACAAGAGACTCTTTGTTATTTGGTTGCAGGGTTGTTTGAGAGAGACTATCTTCATCCTACGCCTCCTACGGATTGATAAACCTTAGGTCATCCACTTGAGGGAAATTTGCTACTGTCCTACAAACCTCTGCACTTGGAGGCCCAACAACGTCTACAAGAAGAAGGTTGTGTAGTAGACATCCGGTAACGGCTACGCGAGTCCACGGAGGGCTCCACCCACGAAGGGTCCACGAAGAAGCAACCTTGTCTATCCCACCATGGTTGTCGCCCATGAAGGACTTGCCTCACTAGCGGTAGATCTTCACGAAGTAGGCGATCTCCTTGCCCTTACAAACTCCTTGATTCAACTCCACAATCTTGTCGGAGGCTCCCAAGCAACACCTAGCCAATCTAGGAGACACCACTCTCCAAGAAGTAACAAATGGTGTGTTGATGATGAACTCCTTGCTCTTGTGCTTCAAATGATAGTCTCCCCAACACTCAACTCTCTCTCAGAGGATGTGGATTTGGTGTAAAGAGGATTTTAGTGTAAAGCAACTTGGGGAAGGCTAGAGATCAAGATTCATATGGTAAGAATGGAATATCTTGGCCTCAACACAAGTGTAGGTGGTTCTCTCTCAAAAAAAGGTAAGTTGGAAGTGTAGGTTTGTTCTGATGGCTCCCTCCGTGAATGAAGAGGTGGTGGAGGGGTATATATAGCCTCCACACAATATCTAACCGTTACACACAACTTGCCAATCTTGGTGGGACCGAATTGATAAACTCGGTCAGACCGATTCAGCAAAGCTAGTGACCGTTAGGGTTTTTGGTGGGACCGACTAGATCAACTCGGTCGGACCGATGTGCTAGGGTTAGGGTAAATCCAAAACTCGGTTCGACAGATTACTCAAGCTCGGTGGGACCGATTTGGGTAATAAGTGAAATAGAGAGTTGGCCAAGCAAACTCGGTGGGGTCGATTGCATATCTTGGTGGGACCGAAAATATTGCAACAGGTAACAGAGAGTTTGCAAGCCCATCTCGGTGAGACCGAGATCCCTTCGGTGAGACCAAACTGATTAGGGTTTCTGGCAGTGGCTATGTCAACTGAACTCGGTGGCTCCGGATAGAAAGAATCGGCGGGGCAGAGTTGGATATTTGGTGTGGGACATATTTGGAAGTGAGAAAGTGGTTGAGGGCTTTGGAGCATATCACTAAGCACTTTGAGCAAGCAAGCCATCAAGCAACACCTCATCCCTCTTTCATAGTATTGGCTTTTCCTATTGACTCAATGTGATCTTGGATCACTAAAATAGAAACTGTAGAGTCTTGAGCTTGGAGCTTGAGCCAATACTTTGTCCTGAGCATTTTGAAGGTGTTCCACATCCTCTAGTCCATGCCACTTCATTGTTGAACTTATCTGAAACATACTAGGTAAAAGTGTTAGTCCAACAAGAGATATGTTGTCATTAATTACTAAAACCACCTAGGGAGCACTTGTGCTTTCACCGCCTCGTGGCTCTTCTGACTTGCACTCCAAGTCTTCTGGGTGTCTTCTGGTCCAAGAAAAATCACCGCGAAAGTTTTATTCCGTTTGGACTCTGTTTGATATTTCTTTTCTGCAAAACTCTAAAACAAGGAAAAACAGAAACTAGCACTGGGCTCTAGGTAAATAGGTTAGTCCAAAAAATCATATAAAATAGCATATAAATGCAGATAAAACATCCAAAGTAGATAATATAATAGCATGGAACAATAAAAAATTATAGATACGTTGGATACGTATCAAACATCCCCAAGCTTAATTCCTGCTCGTCCTCGAGTATGTAAATGATAAAAATAGAACTTTTGACGTGGAGTGCTACCTAACATATTTATTATATAATTCTCTTTATTGTGGCATGGATGTTCAGATCCGTAAGATTCAAAACAAAAGTATAATATTGACATAAAAACAATAATACTTCAATCATACTAACAAATAATTATATCTTCTCAAAATAACATGGCCAAAGAAAGCTTATCCCTACAATATCATATAGTCTGACTATGCTCCATCTTCATCACACAAAGTATTGAAATCATGCACAACCCCGATGAAAAACCAAGCAATTGTTTCATACTTTTGATGTTCTCAAACCTTTTCAACTTTCACGCAATACATGTGCGTGAGCCATGGACATAGCACTATAGGTGGAATAGACGATGGTTGTGGAGAAGACAAAAAGAAGGAGATAGTCTCACATTAACTAGATGTATCAACGGGCTATGGAGATGCCCATTAATAGATATCAATGTGAGTGAGTAGGGATTTCCATGCAACGGATGCACTAGAGCTATAAGTTTACAAAAGCTCAAGTTTACGAAAGCTCAAAAAGAAAAGTAAGTGGGTGTGCATCCAACTTGCTTGCTCATGAAGACCTAGGACATTTTGTGGAAGCCCATCGTTGGAATATACAAGCCAAGTTTTATAATGAAAAATTCCCACTAGTATATGAAAGTGATATCATGGGAGACTCTCTATCATGAATATCATGGTGCTACTTTGAAGCACAAGTGTGGCAAAAAGGATCGTAACATAGTCCCTTCTCTCTCTTTTTTTTCTTTTTTTTTCTTTTTTTGGCCTTCCCTTTTTTGGCCTTTTTATCACATGGGACAATGCTCTAATAATGAAGATCATCATAGTTTTAATTACTTACAACTCAAATATTACAACTCGATACTAGAACAAAAATATGACTCTATGTGAATGCCTCCGGCGGTGTACCGGGATGTGCAATGAATCAAGAGCGACATGTATAAAAATGAAGAACGGTGGCTTTGCCACAAATACGATGTCAACTACATGATTATGCAAAGCAATATGGAACGTGTCATAATAAACGGAATGGTGTAAAGTTGCATGGCTATATATCTCGGAATGGCTATGGAAATGCCATAATAGGTAGGTATGGTGGCTGTTTTGAGGAAGGATATGTGGTGGGTTTATGGTACCGGCGAAAGTTGCGCGGTACTAGAGAGGCTAGCAATGGCGGAAAGGTGAGAGTGCGTATAATCCATGGACTCAACATTAGTCATAAAGAACTCACGTACTTATTACAAAAATCTATTAGTCATCAAAACAAAGTACTACACGCATGCTCCTAGGGGGGATAGATTGGTAGGAAATTACCATCGCTCGTCCCCGACCGCCACTCATAAGAAAGACAGTCAAAAAACATCTCATGCGCCAACTTTGTTACATAACGGTTCACCATACGTGCATGCTACGGGACTCACAAACCATAACACAAGTATTTCTCAAATTCACAACTACTCACTAGCATGACTCTAATATCACCATCTTCACATCTCAAAACAATCATAAGGAATCATACTTCTCATAGTATTCAATGCACTCTATATGAAAGTTTTTATTATATCCTTTTTGGATGCCTATCATATTAGGACTAATTTTATAACCAGAGAAAATTACCATGATGTTCTAAAGACTCTCAAAATAATATAAGTGAAGTACGAGAGTTCATCAATCTTTCTATAAAATAAAACCACCGCCGTGCTCTAGAAAGATATAAGTGAAGCACTAGAGCAACTTTGCCTAGCTCAAAAAATATAAGTGAAGCACATAGAGCATTCTAATAAATCACGATTCATGCGTGTCTCTCCCAAAAGGTGTGTACAGCAAGGATGATTGTGGCAAACTAAAAAGAAAAGACTCAAATCATACAAGACACTCCAAGCAAAACACATATCATGTGGATGTGGTGAATAAAAATATAGCCTCAAGTAAAGTTACCGATAGACGAAGACGAAAGAGGGAATGCCTTCCCGGGGCATCCCCAAGCTTAGGCCCTTTGGCCTCCTTGAATATTACCTTGGGGTGCCTTGGTCATCCCCAAGCTTAGGCTCTTGCCACTCCTTATTCCATAGTCCATCAAATCCTTACCCAAAACTTGAAACCTTCACAACACAAAACTTCAACAGAAAATCTCGTAAGCTCCGTTAGCATAAGAAAATAAATCACCAGTTTTGGTACTATTGTGAACTCATTCTTTATTTATATTGGTGTAATATCTACTGTATTCCAACTTTTCCATGGTTCACACCCCCAATACTAGCCATAGATTCATCAAAATAAGCAAACAACACGCGAAAAACAGAATCTGTCAAAAATAGAACAGTCTGTGGCAATCTGGATATTTTGAATACTTCTGTAACTCCAAAAATCCTGAGAAATTAGGAAGTCCTAGACAATTTTTTTATTAGTCCTCTTCAAAAAATGAAAACTAATCTCCTGGGCGCAAAAGTTTCGGTTTTCAGCAGGATCAAATCAACTATCATCGTAAGCTATCCCAAAGGTCTTGCTTGGCACAAACACTAATTAAAACATAAAACCACATCTAAACAGAAGCTATATGAATTATTTATTGACAGAACCTGAAAAGCAAAAACAAAAATAAAATTGGGTTGCCTCCCAACAAGCGATATTGTTTAACGCCCTTAGCTAGGCATTGATAATTTCAATGATGCTCACATAAAAGAGAAAAATTGAAGCACAAAGAGAGCATCATAAAACACGTGACAAACACATCTAAGTCTAACATACTTCCTATGCATAGGCATTTTATAAGCAAATAAATTATCAAGGCAAGCAAAAACTAGCATATGCAAGGAAGAAGAAAGAGATGATAGCAATCTCAACATGAAGAGAGGTAATTTAGTAACATGAAAGTTGTTGGAAATATGCCCTAGAGGCAATAATAAATTGATTATTATTATATTTCCTTGTTCATGATAATCGTTTATTATCCATGCTAGAATTGTATTGATAGGAAACTCAGATACATCTGTGGATACATAGACAACACCATGTCCCTAGTAAGCCTCTAGTTGACTAGCTCGTTAATCAATAGATGGTTACGGTTTCCTGACCATGGACATTGGATGTCGTTGATAACGGGATCACATCATTAGGAGAATGATGTGATGGACAAGACCCAATCCTAAGCCTAGCACAAGATCATGTAGTTCGTATGCTAAAGCTTTTCTAATGTCAAGTATCATTTCCTTAGACCATGAGATTGTGCAACTCCCGGATACCGTAGGAGTGCTTTGGGTGTGCCAAACGTCACAACGTAACTGGGTGGCTCTAAAGGTACACTACGGGTATCTCTGAAAGTGTCTGTTGGGTTGGCACGAATCAAGATTGGGATTTTGTCACTCCGTGTAAACGGAGAGGTATCTCTGGGCCCACTCGGTAAGACATCATCATAATGTGCACAATGTGACCAAGGGGTTGATCACGGGATGATGTGTTACGGAACGAGTAAAGAGACTTGCCGGTAACGAGATTGAACAAGGTATCGGTATACCGACGATCGAATCTCGGGCAAGTACCATACCGCTAGACAAAGGGAATTGTATACGGGATTGATTGAGTCCTTGACATCGTGGTTCATCCGATGAGATCATCGTGGAACATGTGGGAGCCAACATGGGTATCCAGATCCCGCTGTTGGTTATTGACCGGAGAACATCTCGGTCATGACTACATGTCTCCCGAACCCGTAGGGTCTACACACTTAAGGTTCGATGACGCTAGGGTTATAAAGGAAGTTTGTATGTGGTTACCGAATGTTGTTCGGAGTCCCGGATGAGATCCCGGACGTCACGAGGAGTTCCGGAATGGTCCAGAGGTAAAGATTTATATATAGGAAGTCCTGTTTCGGCCATCGGGACAAGTTTCGGGGTCATCGGTATTGTACCGGGACCACCGGAAGGGTCCCGGGGGCCCACCGGGTGGGGCCACCTGCCCCGGGGGGCCACATGGGCTGTAGGGGGTGCGCCTTGGCCTACATGGGCCAAGGGCACCAGCCCCTAGAGGCCCATGCGCCAAGATATAGGAAAAAGGGGAGAGTCCTAAAGGGGGAAGGCATCTCCGAGGTGCCTTGGGGAGGATGGACTCCTCCCCCCTCTTAGCCGCACCCCTTCCTTGGAGGAGGGGGCAAGGCTGCGCCTCCCCCCTCTCCCCTGCCCCTATATATAGTGGAGGGGAGGGAGGGCATCCACACCTAAGCCCTTGGCGCCTCCCTCCCTCCCGTGACACCTCCTCCTCTCCCGTAGGTGCTTGGCGAAGCCCTGCAGGATTGCCACGCTCCTCCATCACCACCACGCCGTTGTGCTGCTGCTGGATGGAGTCTTCCTCAACCTCTCCCTCTCTCCTTGCTGGATCAAGGCGTGGGAGACATCGTCGAGCTGTACGTGTGTTGAACGCGGAGGTGCTGTCCGTTCGGCACTAGATCATCGGTGATCTGAATCACGACGAGTACGACTCCATCAACCCCGTTCACTTGAACGCTTCCGCTTAGCGATCTACAAGGGTATGTAGATGCACTCTCCTTCCCCTCGTTGCTAGTCTCTCCATAGATAGATCTTGGTGATACGTAGGAAATTTTTTGAATTTCTGCTACGTTCCCCATCAGTGGCATCATGAGCTAGGTCTATTGCGTAGATTCTTTGCACGAGTAGAACACAAAGTAGTTGTGGGCGTCGATATTGTTCAATATGCTTTCCGTTACTAGTCTTATCTTGATTCGGCGGCATCGTGGGATGAAGCGGCCCGGACCAACCTTACACGTACGCTTACGTGAGACCGGTTCCACCGACAAACATGCACTAGTTGCATAAGGTGGCTGGCGGGTGTCTGTCTCTCCCACTTTAGTCGGATCGGATTCGATGAAAAGGGTCCTTATGAAGGGTAAATAGCAATTGGCATATCACGTTGTGGTTCATGCGTAGGTAAGAAACGTTCTTGCTAGAAACCCATAGCAGCCACGTAAAACATGCAAACAACAATTAGAGGACGTCTAACTTGTTTTTGCAGGGTATGCTATGTGATGTGATATGGCCAAAGGATGTGATGAATGATATATGTGATGTATGAGATTGATCATGTTCTTGTAATAGGAATCACGACTTGCATGTCGATGAGTATGACAACCGGCAGGAGCCATAGGAGTTGTCTTTATTTATTTGTGACCTGCGTGTCAACTTAAACGTCATGTAATTACTTTACTTTATTGCTAACCGTTAGCCATAGTAGTAGAAGTAATAGTTGGCGAGGCAACTTCATGAAGACACGATGATGATGATGGAGATCATGGTGTCATGCCGGTGACGATGATGATCATGGAGCCCCGAAGATGGAGATCAAAAGGAGCAAAGTGATGATGGCCATATCATGTCACTATTTGATTGCATGTGATGTTTATCATGTTTATACATCTTATTTGCTTAGAACGACGGTAGTAAATAAGATGATCCCTTACAAAAATTTCAAGAAGTGTTCTCCCCTAACTGTGCACCGTTGCGACAGTTTGCTGTTTCAAAACATCACGTGATGATCGGGTGTTTTATTCAGACGTTCAAATACAACGGGTGTTGACGAGCCTAGCATGTACAGACATGGCCTCGGAACACACGCGAAACACTTAGGGTTAACTTGACGAGCCTAGCATGTACAGACATGGCCTCGGAACACGGAGACCGAAAGGTCGAGCATGAGTCGTATAGAAGATACGATCAACATGAAGATGTTCACCGATGATGACTAGTCCGTCTCACGTGATGATCGGACACGGCCTAGTTTGACTCGGATCATGTAATCACTTAGATGACTAGAGGGATGTCTATCTGAGTGGGAGTTCATAAGATGAACTTAATTATCCTGAACATAGTCAAAAGACCTTTTGCAAATTATGTCGTAGCTCGCGCTTTAGTTCTACTGTTTTAGATATGTTCCTAGAGAAAATATAGTTGAAAGTTGACAGTAGCGATTATGCGGACACTAGAACGCTTATGTCCTTAATGCACTGCTTAGTGTGCTGAACCCCAAACGTCGTTTGTGGATGTTTCGAACATCGAACATACACGTTTTGATAACTACGTGATAGTTCAGTTAAATGGTTTAAGTAGAGGCACCAAAGACGATTTCGAAACGTCACGGAACATATGAGATGTTTCAAGGGCTGAAATTGGGATTTCAGGCTCGTGCCCACGTCAAGAGGTATGAGATCTCCGACGATTTTCTTAGCCTGCAAACTAAGGGAGAAAAGCTCAATCGTTGAGCTTGTGCTCAGATTGTCTGAGTGCGACAATCACTTGAATCGAATGGGAGTTGATCTTCCAGATGAGATAGTGATGTTTCTCCAAAGTCATTGCCACCAAGCTGTTAGAGCTTCGTGATGAACTATAACATATCAGGGATAGATATGATGATCCTTGAGGTATTCGCAATGTTTGACACCGCGAAAGTAGAAATCAAGAAGGAGCATCAATTGTTGATGGTTGGTGAAACCACTAGTTTCAAGAAGGGCAAGGGCAAGAAGGGATACTTCATGAAACGGCAAATCAGCTGCTGCTCTAGTGAAGAAACCCAAGGTAAAACCCAAACCCGAGACTAAGTGCTTCTGTTATAAGGGGAACAACCACTAGAGCAGAATTACCCTAGATACTTGGTAGATAAGAAGGCTGGCAAGGTCGATAGAAGTATATTGGATATACATTGTGTTAATGTGTACTTTGCTAGTACTCCTAGTAGCACCAGGGTATTAGATACCGGTTCGGTTGCTAAGTGTTAGTAACTCGAAACAAAAGGCTACAGAATAAACGGAGACTAGCTAAAGGTGAGCTGACGATATGTGTTGGAAGATTTTCCAAGCTTGATATGATCAAGCATCGCACGCTCCCTCTACCAAAGAGATTGGTGTTAAACCTAAATAATTGTTATTTGGTGTTTGCGTTGAGCATAGGCATGATTGGATTACGTCTATCGCAATACGGTTATTCATTTAAGGAGAATAATGGTTACTCTGTTTATTTGAATAATACCTTCAATGGTCTTACACCTAAAATGAATGGTTTATTAAATCTCGATCGTAGTGATACACATGTTCATGCCAAAAGATAGTAATACCACCTACTTGTGGCACTGCCACGTAAGTCATATCGGTATAAAACGCATGAAGAAGCTCCATATTGATGGATCTTTGGGCTCACTCGTTTTTTGAAAAGTTTGAGACATGCGAACCATGTCTATTGGTGTATATGCATGAAGAAACTCCATGCAAATGGACCGTTTTGGCTCATTTGATTTTGAATCACTTGGGACATGCAAATCATACCACATGGGCAAGATGACTGAAAAGCCTCGTTTTCAGTAAGATGGAACAAGATAGCAACTTGTTGGAAGTAATACATTTTGATGTGTACAGTCCAATGAGTGCTGAGGCATGTAGTGGATATTGTTATGTTCTTACTTCACAGATAATTTGAGTGGATGTTGAATACATTTGCTTGATGAATCATGAGTCTGAATTATTGAAAGGTTCAAGTAATTTCAGGGTGAAGTTGAAAGATCGTCGTGACAAGAGGATAAAATATCTATGATATGATCATAGAGATGAATATCTGAATTACGAGTTTGGCACAGAATTAAGACATTGTGGAAATAGTTTCACAACTAATACAGCCTGGAACACCATAGTGTGATGGTGTATCCGAACATCATAACTGCACCCTATTGGATATGATGCATACCATGATGTCTCTTATCGAATTACCACGATAGTTTATGGGTTAGGCATTAGAGACAACCACATTCACTTTAAATAGGGCACCACGTAATTCCGTTGAGATGACACCGTATGAATTATGGTTTAGAGAAACCTAAGCTGTCATTTCTTAGAAGTTTGGGGCTGCGATGCTTATGTGGAAAGGTTTCAGGCTGATAAGCTCGAACCCAAAGCGGATAAATGCATCTTCATAGGACACCCAAAAGAGTTGGGTATACCTCCTAATTCAGATCCGAAAGCAATAGGGATTGTTTCTTGAATCGGGTCCTTTTTCGAGGAAAGGTTTCTCTCGAAAGAATTGAGTGGGAGGATGGTGGAGACTTGATGAGGTTATTGAACCGTCACTTCAACAAGTGTGTAGCAGGGCACAGGAAGTTGTTCCTGTGGCACCTACACCAATTGAAGTGGAAGCTTATGATAGTGATCATGAAGTTTCGGATCAAGTCACTACCGAACCTCGTAGGGTGACAAGGATGCGTACTACTTCAGAGTGGTACGTAATCCTATCTTGGAAGTCATGTTGCTAGACAACAATGAACCTACGAGCTATGGAGAAGCGATGGTGGGCCCGGATTCCGATAAATGGCTCAAGGCCATAAAACCCGAGAGAGGATCCATGTATGAAAACAAAGTGTAGACTTTGGAAGAACTACTTGATGGTCGTAAGGCTGTTAGGTACATATGGATTTTGAAAGGAAGACAGACAATGATGGTAATTGTCACCATTGAGAAAGCTCGACTTGTCGTTAAGATGTTTTTCGACAAGTTCAAGGAGTTGACTACGATGAGACTTTCTCACTCGTAGCGATGCTAAGAGTCTGTTGGAATTATATTAGCAATTACTGCATTATTTATGAAATCTTGCAGATAGGATGTCAAAACATTGTTTCCTCGACGATTCTTGAGGAAAGGTTGTATGTGATACAACCGAAAGGTTTTGTCTATCCTGAAATATGCTAATAAGTATGCAAAGCTCCAGCAATCCTTCTGAGGACTGGAGTGAGCATCTCGGAGTTGGAATGTATGCTTTGATGATGATCAAAGATTTTGGGTGTATACAAAGTTTATGAGAAACTTGTATTTCCAAAGAAGTGAGTGGGAGCACTATAGAATTTCTGATGAGTATATGTTGTTGACATATTAATGATCAGAAATGACGTAGAATTTCTGGAAAGCATAAAGGGTTATTTGGAAAGTATTTTTCAATGGAAAACCTGGATTAAGCTACTTGAACATTGAGCATCAAGATCTATAAGGATAGATCAAAATGCTTAATAATACTTTCAAATGAGCACATACCTTGACATGATCTTGAAGGTGTTCAAGATGGATCAGTCAAAGAAGGAGTTCTTGCCTGAGTTGTAAGGTATGAAGTTAAGACTTAAAGCTCGACCATTGCAGAATAGAGAGAAAGGAACGAAGGTCGTCCCCTATGCTTAAGACATAGGCTCTACAGTATGCTATGCTGTGTACCGCACCTGAAGTGTGCTTTACCATGAGTCAGTCAAGGGGTACAAGAGTGATCCAAGAATGGATCACAGGACAGCGGTCAAAGTTATCCTTAGTAACTAGTGGACTAAGGAATTTTCTCAATTATGGAGGTGGTAAAAGAGTTCGTCGTAAAGGGTTACGTCGATGCAAGCTTAACACCTATCCGGATAGCTCTGAGTAGAGATACCAGATACGTATAATGGAGCAACAATTTAGAATAGCTCCAAGTAGAACAGTTATTTGGAATAGCTCCAAATAGAACGTGGTAGCTGCATCTAGGAGATGACATAGAGATTTGTAAAGCACACACGGATCTGAAAGGTTCAGACCCGTTGACTATAACCTCTCTCAAAAGCATAACATGATCAAACCCAGAACTCATCGAGTGTTAATCACATGGTAAATGTGAACTAGATTATTGACTCTAGTAAACTCTTTGGGTGTTAGTCACATGGGGATGTGACCTTGAGTGTTAATCACATATCGATGTGAACTAGATTATTGACTCTAGTGCAAGTGGGAGACTGTTGGAAATATGCCCTAGAGGCAATAATAAATTGATTATTATTATATTTCCTTGTTCATGATAATCGTTTATTATCCATGCTAGAATTGTATTGATAGGAAACTCAGATACATGTGTGGATACATAGACAACACCATGTCCCTAGTAAGCCTCTAGTTGACTAGCTCGTTAATCAATAGATGGTTACGGTTTCCTGACCATGGACATTGGATGTCGTTGATAACGGGATCACATCATTAGGAGAATGATGTGATGGACAAGACCCAATCCTAAGCCTAGCACAAGATCATGTAGTTCGTATGCTAAAGCTTTTCTAATGTCAAGTATCATTTCCTTAGACCATGAGATTGTGCAACTCCCGGATACCGTAAGAGTGCTTTGGGTGTGCCAAACGTCACAACGTAACTGGGTGGCTATAAAGGTACACTACGGGTATCTCTGAAAGTGTCTGTTGGGTTGGCACGAATCGAGATTGGGATTTGTCACTCCGTGTAAACGGAGAGGTATCTCTGGGCCCACTCGGTAGGACATCATCATAATGTGCACAATGTGACCAAGGGGTTGATCACGGGATGATGTGTTACGGAACGAGTAAAAGAGACTTGCCGGTAACGAGATTGAACAAGGTATCGGTATACCGACGATCGAATCTCGGGCAAGTACCACACCGCTAGACAAAGGGAATTGTATACGGGATTGATTGAGTCCTTGACATCGTGGTTCATCCGATGAGATCATCGTGGAACATGTGGGAGCCAACATGGGTATCTAGATCCCGCTGTTGGTTATTGACCGGAGAACATCTCGGTCATGACTACATGTCTCCCGAACCCGTAGGGTCTACACACTTAAGGTTCGATGACGCTAGGGTTATAAAGGAAGTTTGTATGTGGTTACCGAATGTTGTTCGGAGTCCCGGATGAGATCCCGGACGTCACGAGGAGTTCCGGAATGGTCCGGAGGTAAAGATTTATATATAGGAAGTCCTGTTTCGGCCATCGGGACAAGTTTCGGGGTCATCGGTATTGTACCGGGACCACCGGAAGGGTCCCGGGGGCCCACCGGGTGGGGCCACCTGCCCCGGGGGGCCACATGGGCTGTAGGGGGTGCGCCTTGGCCTACATGGGCCAAGGGCACCAGCCCCTAGAGGCTCATGCGCCAAGATAAAGGAAAAAGGGGAGAGTCCTAAAGGGGGAAGGCACCTCCGAGGTGCCTTGGGGAGGATGGACTCCTCCCCCCTCCTTAGCCGCACCCCTTTCTTGGAGTAGGGGGCAAGGCTGCGCCTCCCCCCTCTCCCCTGCCCCTATATATAGTGGAGGGGAGGGAGGGCATCTATACCTGAGCCCTTGGCGCCTCCCTCCCTCCCGTGACACCTCCTCCTCTCCCGTAGGTGCTTGGCGAAGCCCTGCAGGATTGCCACGCTCCTCCATCACCACCACGCCGTTGTGCTGCTGCTGGATGGAGTCTTCCTCAACCTCTCCCTCTCTCCTTGCTGGATCAAGGCGTGGGAGACATCGTCGAGCTGTACGTGTGTTGAACGCGGAGGTGCCGTCCGTTCGGCACTAGGATCATCGGTGATCTGAATCACGACGAGTACGACTCCATCAACCCCGTTCACTTGAACGCTTCCGCTTAGCGATCTACAAGGGTATGTAGATGCACTCTCTTTCTACTCGTTGCTGGTCTCTCCATAGATAGATCTTGGTGATTCGTAGGAAAATTTTTGAATTTCTGCTACGTTCCCCAACAAAAGTTCCTACAACCATATTTTCCTCTCTCACAATAATTACATGTAGGATCATAAGCAAATTCAACAATATAGCTATCACATAACATATTCTCAACATGATCCACATGCATGCGAAGTTGACACTCTTCCAAAATAGTGGGATTAACATTAACTAAAGTCATGACCTCTCCAAACCCACTTTTACCAAAAAAATATCATAAGATTGAACATTCTCCAAATATGTGGGATCTAAAGTTGAGACTCTTCCAAACCCACTTTCAATATTATTGCAAATATTATTATCAATCTCATATTCATCATGGGGCTTAAATAAATTTTCAAGAACATAAGAAGAATCACCCCAATCATGATCATTGCAACAAATAGCGGACATAGCAAAACTAGCATCCCCAAGCTTAGGGTTTTGCATATCATTAGCATAATTGACATAAATATGATTTATAATAGCATCATTGTGATCATGCTTTTGATTCAAGGAACTATCAAGTATGGGTGCAATAGCAATAATCTCATGTTTAACATAAGGAACTATAGCAAATTCATTTCCATAAATATTGGCATCATGGCCATAAGAATAGCAAGCATCATGTTCATCAAGGGATATTTCAATCAAATCATCAGAATCATAATTGTCTATAGATTCAGGCATATCATTATTTTCTTCCGAAGCAACGGTCATTCTCAATAAATTCTTTGACATAGGCATTATGAGCATAGTTTTCATAGCAATATTTAAGTATGTCAAAATTTTCAGATTTGTAGGGAGTGATATCATACTTTTCAATCAAAGAAGCAACTTTACAAGCACCCTTAAAAGCAACAAATTCTTCAATTTGTTCGATATCATAGTAACTATAAACACCATTTTCATAAGAAGATAAGATTTCATTATCATTAAACTCACATAGGCAGGGAAGGTGTTTTTAGGATTCTTAGACCAACAAGAAAAATCACAAATTTCACAAAGATTCCAAGCATAACACAGCAAAGAGTTTATTTGATTCCATAGGAGTCTCCTTTTTCAGACAATCGATGACGCACAAAATGAGCATGCTCATCTAAAGATTTTCCCTCAACTAAACTAGTTGGGGGTTTAGCATGAGCACAAATAGATCGAAGATGTTCCAAGTAGAACACTTTAAGTGGATCCATATCAATAGACTTTTAGCAAGCAAAGATGCAAGCAAATATAAGGCACATGGAAACACAAACAAAAAGACATACGGTAAGAAGGCGAAGAAAAGGCAAATCTTTTCAAAAATCGTTTTAAAAGTGGGGGAGAGGAAAACGAGAGGCGAATGGCAAATAATGTAATGCGAGGGATGAGAGTTTATGATGGGTACTCGCTATGTCTCGGCTTGGCATAGATCTCCCTGGCAACGACGCCAGAAATCCTTCCTCCTACCTCTTGAGCTTGCGTTGGTTTTTCCCATGAAGAGGAAAGGGTGATGCAGCAAAGTAGAGTAAGTATTTCCCTCAATTTTGAGAACCAATGTATCAATCCAGTAGGAGACAATGCGACAAGCCACCGAATACCTACACAAACAAACACCAACTTGCACTCAACGCGATAAATGTTGGGCAACATAGTATTTCAAAAAAATTTCCTACGATCACGCAAGATCTATCTAGGAGAAGCATAGCAACGAGTGGGGAGAGTGTGTCCACGTACCCTTGTAGACCTAAAGCAGAAGCGTTTAGTAACGCGGTTGATGTAGTCGAACGTCTTCGTGATCCAACCGATCAAGTACTGAACGCACGGCACCTCCACGATCTGCACACGTTCAGCTCGGTGACATCCCTCAAACTCTTGATCCAGTTGAGGCCGAGGGAGAGTTCCTCCAGCACGACGGCGTGGTGACAACGATGATGAAGTTACCGGCGCAGGGCTTCGCCTAAGCACTACGATGATATGACTGAGGTGTGAAACTTTGGAGGGGGGCACCGCACACGGCTAAAAGATCAACTTGTGTGTTCTAGGGTCCCCCCTAACCATGTATATAAAGGAGGGAGGGAGGAGGAGGCCGGCCAAGGGTGGCGTGCCCAAGGGGGGAGTCCTACTCCATGTAGGATTCACCCTCCCTTTTCTGAAGGAAATATACCCTAGAGGCAATAATAAAGTTGTTATTTATATTTCCTTATATCATGATAAATGTTTATTATTCATGCTAGAATTGTATTAACCAGAAACTTAGTACATGTATGAATACATAGACAAACAGAGTGTCCCTAGTATGCCTCTACTAGACTAGCTCGTTAATCAAAGATGGTTAAGTTTCCTAGCCATAGACATGTGTTGTCATTTGATGAACGGGATCACATCATTAGAGAATGATGTGATGGACAAGACCCATCCGTTAGCTTAGCACTATGATCGTTTAGTTTATTGCTATTGCTTTCTTCATGACTTATACATGTTCCTATGACTATGAAATTATGCAACTCCCGAATACCGGAGGAACACTTAGTGTGCTATCAAACGTCACAACGTAACTGGGTGATAATAAAGATGCTCTACAGGTGTCTCCGATGGTGTTTGTTGAGTTGGCATAGATTGAGATTAGGATTTGTCACTTTGATTGTTGGAGAAGTATCTCTGGGCCCTCTCGGTAATGCACATCACTATAAGCCTTGCAAGCAATGTGACTAATGAGTTAGTTGCGGGATGATGCACTACGGAACGAGTAAAGAGACTTGTCGGTAACGAGATTGAACTAGGTATGATGATACCGACAATCGAATATCGGGCAAGTAACATACCGATGACAAAGGGAACAACGTATGTTGTTGTGCGGTTTGACCGATAAAGATCTTCGTAGAATATTTAGGAACCAATATGAGCATCTAGGTTCCGCTGTTGGTTATTGATCGGAGAAGTGTCTCGGTCATGTCTACATAGTTCTCGAACCCGTAGGGTCCGCACGCTTAACGTTCGATGACGATTGGTATTATGAGTTTATGTGATTTGATGTACCAAAGGTTGTTCCGAGTCCCGAATGAGATCACGGACATGACGAGGAGTCTCGAAATGGTCGAGACATAAAGATTGATATATTGGACCATGTTGTTCGGACACCGGAAGCGTTCCGGAGAGTTTCGGATAAAAGCGGAGTGCCGGAGGGTTACCGGAACCCCCCCGGGAAGTTAATGGGCCACCATGGGCCTTAGAGGAGAGAGGGACGGCCATGAGGTGGCACCCCCCCCGGTCTGAATTGGACAAGGGGTGGGGGCAGCGCCCCCCTCCTTCCTTCTTCCCCTTCCTCCTTCCTTCACCTCCTTGTTGGACTAGGAAAGGGGGGAACCTACTCGTAGTAGGAGTAGGATTCCCCCCCCCCTTGGGCACGACCCTTATGGCCAGCCAGCCCCTCCTCCCCTCCTTTATATACGGGGAAAGGGGGCACCACATAGACACACAAGTTGATCTCTTAGCCGTGTGCGGTGCCCCCCTCCGCAGTTTTCCACCTCAGTCATATTGTCGTAGTGCTTAAGCGAAGCCCTGCGTCGGTAACTTCATCATCACCGTCACCACACCACTGTGCTGACGAAACTCTTCCTCGGCCTCAGCTGGATCTAGAGTTCGAGGGACGTCACCGAGCTGAACATGTGCAGATCGCGGAGGTGCCGTGCGTTCGGTACTTGATCTGTTGGATCGCAAAGACGTTCGACTACATCATCTGCGTTACTAAACGCTTCCGCTTTTGGTCTACGAGGGTACGTGGACACACACTCCCCTCTCATTGCTATGCTTCTCCTAGATAGATCTTGTGTGATCGTAGGAATTTTTTTAAAATACTATGTTCCCCAACAGTGGCATCCGAGCCAGGTCTATGCGTAGATGTTATATGCAGGAGTAGAACACAAAGAGTTGTGGGCGATAATAGTCATACTGCTTACCAGCATGTCATACTTTGATTTGGCGGTATTGTTGGATGAAGCGGCCCAGACCGACATTACATGACTGTGTTCATGAGACTAGTTCTACCGACGTGCTTCGCACACATGTGGCTAGTGGGTGTCTGTTTCTCCAACTTTAGTTGAATCGAGTGTGACTACACCCGGTCCTTGTTGAAGGTTAAAACAACACACTTGATGAAAAATCGTTGTGGTTTTTGATGCGTAGGTAAGAACGGTTCTTGCTAAGCCCGTAGCAGCCACATAAAACTTGCAACAACAAGTAGAGGGCATCTAACTTGTTTTTGCACGGCATGTTGTGATGTGATATGGTCAAGACGGGATGATATATAAATTGTTGTATGAGATGCTCATGTTTTGTAACAGTTATCGGCAACTGGCAGGAGCCATATGGTTGTCGCTTTATTGTATGAAATGCAATCACCATGTAATTGCTTTACTTTATCACTAAGCAGTAGCGATATTCGTAGAAGCAATAGTTGGCGAGACGAGAACGATGCTTCGATGGAGATCAAGGTGTCAAGCCGGTGACGATGGTGATCATGACGGTGCTTTGGAGATGGAGATCAAAGGCACAAGATGATGACGGCCATATCATATCACTTATATTGATTTCATGTGATGTTTATCCTTTATGCATCTTATGTTGCTTAGTACGGCGGTAGCATTATAAGATGATCTCTCACTAAAATATCAAGGTATAAGTGTTCTCCCTGAGTATGCACCGTCGCTACAGTTCGTCGTGCCGAGACACCATGTGATGATCGGGTGTGATAAGCTCTACGTTCACATACAACGGGTGCAAGCCAGTTTTGCACACGCAAAATACCCGGGTTAAACTTGACGAGCCTAGCATATGCAGATATGGCCTCGGAACACTGAGACCAAAAGGTCGAGCGTGAATCATATAGTAGATATGATCAACATAGTGATGTTCACCATCGAAAACTACTCCATCTCACGTGATGATCGGACATGGTTTAGTTGATATGGATCACGTGATCACTTAGATGATTAGAGGGATGTCTATCTAAGTGGGAGTTCTTAAGTAATATGATTAATTGAAATTTAATTTATCATGAACTTAGTACCTGATAGTATTCTGCATGTCTATGTTGTTGTAGATAAATGGCCCGTGTTGTTGTTTCGTTGAATTTTAATGTGTTCCTAGAGAATGCCAAGTCGAAAGATGATGATAGCTACTACATGGACTTGGTCCGTATCTTGAGGATTATCTTCATTGCTGCACAGAAGAATTACATCCTGGAAGCACCGCTGAGTGCCAAACCCGCTGCAGGAGCAACATCGGACGTTATGAAGGCCTAGCAGAGCAAAGCTGATGACTGATACGTCTCCAACGTATCTATAATTTTTGATTGTTCCATGCTATATTATATCCTGTTTTGGACATTATTGGGCTTTATTATACACTTTTGTATTATTTTTGGGACTAACCTATTAACCGGAGGCCCATCCCAGAATTGCTGTTCTTTTGCCTATTTTAGGGTTTCGCAGAAAAGGAATATCAAACGGAGTCCAAATGGAATGAAACCTTCGGGAACGTGATTTTCGGAACGAACATGATCCAGAGGACTTGGACCCTACGTCAAGCAATCAACCAGGAAGGCACGAGGTAGGGGGTGATGTCTACTACACAACCTTCTTCTTTTAGACGTTGTTGGGCCTCCAAATGCAGAGGTTTGTAGGACAGTAGCAAATTTCCCTCAAGTGGATGACCTAAGGTTTATCAATCCGTAGGAGGCGTAGGATGAAGATGATCTCTCTCAAGCAACCCTGCAACCAAATAACAAAGAGTCTCTTGTGTCCCCAACACACCCAATACAATGGTAAATTGTATAGGTGCACTAGTTCGGCGAAGAGATGGTGATACAAGTGGTATATGGATAGTAGATAATGGTTTTTGTAATCTGAAAATATAAAAACAGCAAGGTAACTAATGATAAAAGTGAGCACAAACGGTATTTCAATGCTAGGAAATAAGGCCTAGGGTTCATACTTTCACTAGTGCAAGTTCTCTCAACAATAATAACATAATTGGATCACATAACTATCCCTCAACATGCAACAAAGAGTCACTCCAAAGTCACTAATAACGGAGAACAAACGAAGATATTATGGTAGGGTACGAAACCACCTCAAAGTTATTCTTTTTTATCGATCTATTCAAGAGTCTGTAGTAAAATAACATGAAGCTATTCTTTCCGTTCAATCTATCCTAGAGTTCGTACTAGAATAACACCTTAAGACACAAATCAATCAAAACCCTAATGTCACCTAGATACTCCAATGTCACCTCAAGTATCCGCAGGTATGATTATACGATATGCATCACACAATCTTAGATTCATCTATTCAAACCAACACAAAGTACTTCAAAGAGTGCCCCAAAGTTTCTACCGGAGAGTCAAGACGAAAATGTGTGCCAACCCCTATGCATAGGTTCATGGGCGGAACCCGCAAGTTGATCACCAAAACATACATCAAGTGAATCAATAGAATAACCCATTGTCACCACGGTTATCCCACGCAAGACATACATCAAGTGTTCTCAAATCCTTAAAGACTCAATCCGATAAGATAACTTCAAAGGGAAAACTCAATCCATTACAGGAGAGTAGAGGGGGGAGAAAACATCATAAGATCCAACTATAATAGCAAAGCTCACGATACATCAAGATCGTACCACCTCAAGAACACGAGAGAGAGAGAGAGAGAGAGATCAAACACATAGCTACTGGTACATACCCTCAGCCCCGAGGGAGAACTACTCCCTCCTTGTCATGGAGAGCACTGGGATGATGAAGATGGCCACCGGAGTAGGATTCCCCCCTCCGGCAGGGTGCCGGAACGGGTCCAGAAGGGTTTTCGATGGCTACAGAGGCTTCTGGCGGCGGAACTCCCGATCTATTGTCATCTTCGATAGTTTTAGGGTATATGGATATATATATATAGGTCGAAGAAATACATTAGGGGAGCCACGAGGGGCCCACAAGGGTGGTGGGCGCGCCTAGAGGGTGGGCGCGCCCCCCTGCCTCGTGCTCTCCTCGTTGATCCCCTGACGTGCACTCCAAGTCTCCTTTATTGCTTTCTTTCCAAAAATAACTTTTCCGAAGGTTTCATTCCGTTTGGACTCCGTTTGATGTTCCTTTTCTGCGAAACACTGAAACAAGGGAAAAACATAAACTGGCACTGGGCTCTGGGTTAATAGGTTAGTCCCAAAAATCATATAAAATAGCATATAAATGCATATAAAACTTCCAAGGTTGATAATATAATAGCATGGAACAATCAAAAATTATAGATACGTTGGAGACGTATTAGCATCCCCAAGCTTAATTCCTGCTCATCCTCGAGTAGGTAAATGATAAAAACAGAATTTTTGATGTGGAATGCTACCTAACATATTTCTCTAAGTAATCTTATTTATTGTGGCAAGAATATTCAGATCCATAAGATTCAAGACAAAAGTTTAATATTGACATAAAAATAATAATACTTCAAGCATACTAACAAAGCAATTATGTCTTCTCAAAATAACATGGCCAAAGAAAGCTATCCCAACAAAATCATATAGTCTGGCTATGCTCCATCTTCACCACACAAAATATTTAAATCATGCACAACCCCGATGACAAGCCAAGCAATTGTTTCATACTTTTGGTTTTCTCAAACTTTTTTAATCTTCACGCAATACATGAGCGTGAGCCATGGACATAGCACTATAGGTGGAATAGAATGGTGGTTGTGGAGAAAACAAAAAGGAGAAGATAGTCTCACATCAATTAGGCGTATCAACGGGCTATGGAGATGCCCATCAATAGATATCAATGTGAGTGAGTAGGGATTGCCATCAACGGATGCACTAGAGCTATAAGTGTATGAAAGCTCAACAAAAGAAACTAGTGGGTGTGCATCCAACTTGCTTGCTCATGAAGACCTAGGGCATTTTGAGGAAGCCCATCATTGGAATATAAAATCCAAGTTCTATAATGAAAAATCCCCACTAGTATATGAAAGTGACAACATAGGAGACTCTCTATCATGAATATCATGGTGTTACTTTGAAGCACAAGTGTGGTAAAAGGATAGTAGCATTGCCCATTCTCTCTTTTTCTCTCATTTTTTAATTTTTTTATTTGGGCCTTTTCTCTTTTTTTATGGCCTCTTTTTTCTCTTTTTTTTATTTTTCGTCCGGAGTCTCATCCCGACTTATGGGGGAATCATAGTCTCCATCATCCTTTCCTCGCTGGGACAATGCTCTAATAATGATGATCATCACACTTTTATTTACTTACAACTCAAGAATTACAACTCGATACTTAGAACTGTTAGGACCCCGATTCCAAGTCACATCGATCTAGCCGGTAACACTTCATATCACTTTGCAGCCTCATGCACGGTATTCCCACGGGTGTCGCCTTACCATGGCCCGGGACCGTTTGCCCCTTTTGGCTCACGTATATGATAGTGTCGCTAGCATCCATATGACAGGGAACCCGGGCCGACATGGCTTGTCGTGAATCCAAAGCGGCACCAACCTATGGGGACAGGCATACATGAATCACATCGAGCATGTCGGTCAGCAGCGTGTGAATCCGGGCTGTAGCACTGGGCTAACAGGACTCCGGGAACCCGGGCTATAGCAGGCTAGGCAGGACTCCAGATGTCACCGCGTGACATTTCCCTGAAGGGACAGACACAGGAACGAAGTGAAACACATGCCGGCCAGTCAAGTGTCCTGAGCAGTAGTGCTGGGCTAACAGGACTCCGGTGAACCGGGCTGTAGCGGACTACTATGGCTCATGGAAGCACTAGACTACATTTCCCCATAAGAGAGGCTGCCAAGGATAAACAACTAGATTGTGGGATCCCACACATACCAAGCATTTCAATTATACACACAATATGCTCGATATGTGTAAATACAACATGGCATCACAACATAACTCTACAACTCAAGTATTTATTCATTAGGCTCCAAGGAGCGAGATATTACAAACATGGATCTCATGACCAAACAATCATAGCATACAAATCAAAGCACATGCGGAAGCTTAACATGTCTGAGTACAGACATCTACAAATGAAAAAGGCTGAGAAGCCTGACTATCTACCAGATCCTGCCAAGGGCACAAGATCGTAGCTGAGGTATCAGGCTAAACGTCGAAGTCCACGCGGAACTACTAGCGAGACTGAAATCTCTCTGCAAAACATAAATTAAGCAAACGTGAGTACAAAGGTACTCAACAAGACTTACATCAGAACTAACTACATATGCATCGGTATCAACAAGGGGGGGGTGGAGTTTAACTGCAGCAAGCCAGCTTTGACTCAGTGGCTAACCTGAACTACGACTGCAAGCAACTCTTTTGAGGTGGCGCTCACGAGTCCACATATTCACCATTCAATACACCACCGTGGATCTGCTCCCATCTCCCTACGAGAAGGCCATCCATAGCACTCACACTTATCTTGCGAGTTTTAGAGTATCCACTTTCACTTGTCTATGAACTATGCAAGGGGTCCAAGTTTCCATATCCGAGGAATCCGGCTATTCAAATAGATATTGATAACCCTGCAGGGGTGTACTTCTTCACACACGCTCCCACCACTTACCGTCATTTACACGACATATACTCGGCAACCTTCAAGCGGAAGCCCAACGAGGGTGTCGGCCACGGCCTACCTAAACACTTAAGTCTCTAGTCCAGGTTTATCGCCTATCCAGGTTCCATCCGCAGGGAGTCCGGCCGAGGTTTCCACATACGGCCCCGAACGATGTGAACAGGGTTCCCGAGACACCAAACGGGTGCCCGGTACACCGTGCCACGGTGTATCTACCGCATCATAGCCCACCCCTAGGGTCAGTGTTACGCACGGCCGCCAACACATAACCTACAAACACCGGAAACTAGTTGCAACTCCTGGACAGAGTACTAGGGTGATTAAGAAGCCGAGAGGGTCAATTAAGGATCCCAATGAGTGGTAGTAGCTATTCATGGATCACAGACACAGAACTCAGTTCCTAAGGACGGTTTCAATGAGACAACCCACCATGTACTCCTACATGGCCTCTCACCGCTACCTTTACCAAAACGTGTTCACACACTTAGCTCACACATAGTAGGACATGTTCACACACCTCCAATTCATTCCCGATGAATCAGACCTGACACAACTCCATGCAATAGCAGGCATGACAAACAAGCATGAATGAGTAGGCACATCAGGGCTCAAACAACTCCTACTCATGCTAGTGGGTTTCATCTATTTACTGTGGCAATGATAGGTGATGCAGAGGATAAGGGGTTCAACTACCGCAACAAGTAACAGATGAATCGTTGTTGTCCTAATGCAGTAAAAGAGAGCAGGAGCGAGAGAGTGGGATTGTATCGGAATGAACAAGGGGGTTGTGCTTGCCTGACACTTCTGAAGAGAGCATTGGGTCTTCATCAGTGTCAACGATCACATCGTCGAAGCAACGTCTACTAAGAAGGGACAATTACCGGCAACAGAGAGAAAACACAATCAATGCAATGCAACAATATGATGCATGAATATGCTATGGCGAAATGAGTGGGATGGGCTAATGCATCTATAACCAGGGTGGTTTGAGCTCATTTGAATCAAAGATTCGAATACAAACTCAAGTTATGGGTTTGTAAAGTGCATTAACATCTTTTGAGCTAAACAACAAGTTTAAGTTGCTCTAACATGCATGAAACCAGTACAGATGGATAGATTGGATTTTTTTATCATTTTTCATATATAATTTATCTTATTTGGAGTTATAGATAATTTTCTATGATTTTTAGAAGTTTTGGGCATTTTCTGGAATTTCCTGAATAAACTTAAATCCAGAAAATGATTTATAGCATCAGCATGACGACTGCACAACGTCAGCAGGTCAACAATGCCAGTCCAGGTCAAACCTGATGGCTAGGACCCACACGTCAGTGTCTCAGGGCTGCTTTGGGTGGATGACAGGTGGGCCCGGTCAACCCTGACTGGGCCATGGTCAGAGCTGACACGTGGGGTCCACGGCATTAGCACTAATCTAACAGAAAAATTAGACTAACCTAATTAGGCTCAGGGGCCCACATGGCAGTGGCTCAAGGGGGTGTTTAGAGTGGTCATTAGCAGTTAATGAGACTGCCACGACAGCATCACCGGAGCTCAACACCGGCGACCTGGGAACGCGGCGGTGATGATCGGGACAGCGGCTTCGGCGACCAAATCGATGGCCGAGCCCATCTATGAGGAGCTGGGGCTCGTGCGAATCCAACGGTGGCAGGGGGAGGGCACGAGGTGGCCGGAGTTGACGATGGGGAGCACTTGGGCGGCGGCCAGAGATCGGGCGTCATCGGAAACGACGCTACAACGAACGGCAGGAGCAGTGGGTGGGGGTTTTGGGATTTTGGCATCGCGATGAGCACGGTGGTATGCTCAAACGCGACGTGCGTGAGCTCTAGCCACGCTGGCGACATGGCCTGCAGCGACGGGTTCTCGGGATCGATAGAGGCGACGGCTACGCGGCGAAATCGAGCACGGGGAGCAAGAGGGGAGGCGTAGGAGCTCACAGTGGAGAGGAAGAGGTGGTCAGCGAGCTCGGAGGCGACCGGAGTACAACGAATCGGGCGACGGCGACCGGCGGGTCTGAGGTAGGAGACGAGCTCGAAGGCATCTCTTTAAGGCGTCCGGGCTCGTGGGACTGGGCGTAGAGGTGCGCCGCAGCGAGGCGGTGCTCGTGGGCTAGCTGGCTTGGTGTGGAGAGGTCGGTGGCCATGACGAACGACGACGGTGGCGACGGCTCCGTTCGGTGGTGCTGCGGGAGAGAGCAGAGGAGGGGGAGGGGGTCCAGGGAGAGAGCGAGGGGGTCGAGAGGGAGTGCGTGGCATCGCGGAGGGAGTCCAAGGCGACGAGGGGGCAGCCAGCCAGGCAGCTGTCGGCGTGGCACGCCGCGGTGTCGTGGTTGTCTTCTTCTCTGCCTTCTGGCAGGAGGAAGAAGACGCCCCTGCCCTCGGTGGGCCGTCTAGGTGGGCTGGGCCTGCAGGTAACACAGGTAGTCTCTCTCTCTCTTTTTCTGTTTTTTTCTATTTTCTGTTGTTGTTTTTGACTTAGTAAAAATACTAAACCACTTGGTAAAATCGTGAAAATAATTTTAGGCACCTTTGAAATATTTCCCAACAGCCCTCAAGTACTTTCAGGATTATTTGGACAATTAAAAATATTTATAAGATTTAAATGTCCAAATTCAAATACTTATGGATTAATTCAAAAATCCAAAGTGTCCTAGAAAAATGTGCACCATTTTTGGAGAGGTTCTAGACCAATCCAAAGATTATGAACATTTTTGGGAAGGCATTTTGGGTTCATTGAAAATATTTTTATTTGAACCTAGTTGAATTCTTTCTGATGCTAGGGTTTGGTCAATCCCTATTTTAACTTAAATAGAATTTAAACATGATGCAACAAGATGCAAAACACCATGCAGTACCATAAGCTAGGGATGTGACAGCTCACCCCCACTAAACAAGAATCTCGTCCCGAGATTCAAGACGTGAGGTAAGAAGACAGAGGGGATACAAAGCTAGCACGATCTTCATGATCCAAGTGCCCTCATCGAAGATGTTGATTCGTTCTACCACATGATCTTGACGTCTTGGCCTTCGAGATCTTTGTCCAACACGACACGAAGGAGAAAGGGAAACTTTAGAAGGATCGATCTTCTCAAAGATCGAACAACTCAGGATCAACTCACGGAATGAGACGTAGGAATATCTCTTGAGCTAAGACACGAGACACTCATCAGGGTGATAGGAAATAGAAGGTGGTGGCTCGATTTGGTAGGAAACAATTCCACGCTTAAATAGATGGTGAGGGGGTTTCAAGGTAGCGAGGAGTTAAGTTACCCATGATACTATAACGAGACATCTTAGGGGAGATGACTCATAGAGTTATTCCCTTAAGTGGCAAAAAGAATTACTTTTGATACGGAGATCATTGAAACTCTCTATACCAGCCTAAGGCAATTCACCTACAATCGTTTGGTGAAGTTCAGAGGAATGGCATACCCGGACTAGAATGGATGATGTTGACTATCTTGTTGAAGACAACGCAATGGATGATTTTTGCTTAACATCGGAAATGGATGGGACTCATGGTAAGTCCACTTTTGAAGATGATATTGGACAGCAACTACCGAGAAGGGCAGCCCATGGGGAATTGGCACAATGACGGTGCAAGCTGGGAACAAAATGTAACTGTTGGGAATGTTCCAACCATCATATCTGCCTGAGATTCAGATCCGATTGGTGATAGGATACTTCAGACTCAGCATGTCTGAAAAGAAAGTTTGCAACACAAGTCGATGAGATGGCGTTGCAAGATTCTCGGGAAATGAACTACGATAGCAAGCTCCAAAACATGAGTTGGTTCCACTACAAACCTATGAACATGTTGTCCAAGACAAGCATGATCACATAGTAGTCTTACAATAAAGCACTACCGGGTTCAGATGGGGAACCATCATTGAAATAACGAAGTCTTGTGCATGTCCGTCTGGGCCCTTCGGGAATAGCATTTAAACTTCTTATCCTTGAACAAATCAATCAGTGGCTTCATGTGCTAGGGATACATATAGAATGAAGGTTGCAAGTCTCCAAGCCATAGAATACTTCGCACATGTGCATGACTGACTTGGGATGATTCCAGAGGAAGCAAAACTAACTTTCTCGAATTCACGACGGCAACTTTCACCAAATGCACGTGAATCAAAGGTAGTCATTTCTTTCATCCAAACATATGCTTCATGAACAAAACACGAAGAAATGCTTGCACAAGTTTCCAACACTAGCTTGATGTTCGACATGAGCCATGGAGAGGATAAGATGATGCTGATGGGCTCAACAACAAATCATAAAGATTTCCATGAAGATGGAATTCCACAACTATGTGAACAAAGCAATAGCATTGGTCAGAACAAATGATATAATGGTGTATGCTCGAGGATCAACCACGAGTAAGACAACACTACGAACATCATTGGTTCTGATTTGATTTGGTGATAGCCCATACTCAAATCAAAGTTTTGACAAGACAATAGGTCCAACAACTGATCGCGAGGACCAATCGATGAAGATATCATCTTTCTTCAACACACACACACACAAAAGATATCCCTTGACACGAACTAAGTCAGACAAGCTTTTATCTTCCAACTCTCCAAGTTGTTGTTTAGCTTAACCAACTAGCTTAGGGGTATCCAACACAGATTCTTGGAGAAAGGGTGGTTTAATGGAAAACCAACTTGATCAGAACTCAACATAACAATCAGGGGACAACCTGGTGATACTTCCGAGAAGATAATCGGTAAATCACGAACCACCGATATGTTATTAAGCTCGAGAACAATCTTGCTTTTCAAGGCAAGACGAAATGATCAAAAGAGCGAGGGATTGACGTAATCCTAACTCATTGATCGAAGAATGCACCAGGAGATAAAGACTGGGTAGCACAATCAGTCTTAGAATGATGATTTAAGAACCAACGCGCTAAGAATGAAATTATTGTCCTTTAACTACCAAGCAACAAGGCTGCTAGGAGTATTGATTTCACACATCATGATTCACTTGTCGGCATTCCAGTTACAATAACATGGGAACCGAGGAATGAACAATGATGGCAAGAAGTATCACTGCGTCAAGAATTCATTTGAGGGTGTGTGCAATTCTCACAATACTCTTGTTATGAAAGAGGGTGATACTCCGTGGTAGAACAGAACAAAAGTTGGATTGGCATTTTGATCTACGGGATACAACTACTTTGACCCAATCCTAGATGTGGACGAGGTACTCGAGTTTGTTTCTCCTAGTCATTCCGGAATAGAATGGCTTGACGGACCACAAGAATAATAGGCATCGATGAACACGGATGCACAACTATTCCCGACTATCAATTGATAGACTAGGGTCGGAATACAGCTGAGGAGGGTCACTCAAGGAACATATAACTTTCTGAGTTGTGGATGCATAGATTAGTATGTCGAACCAAGTTCAACATGTTTCTTCCGGATAACCCATGCAGAGAGGTAGGACTGGCAGAGTCACAATTATGAATGGAGAACTCCTCAAGAGTACTCTAATTGTGATCTTTTGGTTCAAATAACTTCTGCCATATTGGCTCATGGTATTGGAAGAACGATATACCACAGACCTCGAGGACTGTCGCAAGGTTACTAATATCCTAAAGAAACAAGCAAGCACTATCAACAGGAGGTAAGTAGGGTGAATCTCGGGTTCAAGAACCCAGAAATAGAATACCTACTACTAAATGGCATCATGGAATGCTTTCGAGAATGGTGGCCAGAATCATCACACTGGAACACAAAACATGGCTAGATTACTAGGTGACTCCCTAAAACACCTAGGGTCATAATAATAGCTCCAACATATATGTCGAGGCAGTAGAGTACCTCAACAGACCGTTAGTGTGCTTAATCTGGCCCAAAAGGACATCGAAAACGGGAAGAAGGGATTTGCAAATGCATCAGACTATGTAGAGACCTGGGATGACTCGGACAACATAACGGCTGTAAATGCTCAAAATGATTTGAGACATCCTGCAAAATGGTGGCATAACCACTCAACATCACAATATCAAAGTTCTGAGGCCAGATATGACATATGGAAGTAGTAGGAACTGAACTGGGGCTTAAACTCAACAATCCTAGGCAACTACGGTTTAGTAACACGTCATCCTGATAGATAGATGGGAAGGCCTAGTTCTTAATCCCCATAGAAAATAAGAGGTTGACTCAGATCAGAAGGACATAAGGTAAAGGAGTAAAAAGAGCCTTACGTTCCATCCCCAATCAATTTCCTTATATAGCTAAATCATTTCTAGACTCAATTTCGACCAGTTTGGCTTGGTAATCCTACAGGCAGTCAGGCTCTAATACCAACACTGTCAGGACCCCGATTCCAAGTCACATCGATCTAGCCGGTAACACTTCATATCACTTTGCAGCCTCACGCATGGTATTCCCACAGGTGTCGCCTTACCATGGCCCGGGACCGTTTGCCCCTTTTGGCTCACGTATATGATAGTGTCGCTAGCATCCATATGACAGGGAACCCGGGCCGACATGGCTAGTTGTGAACCCAAAGCGGCACCAACCTATGGGGACAGGCATACATGAATCACATCGAGCATGTCGGTCAGCAGCGTGTGAATCCGGGCTATAGCACTGGGCTAACAGGACTCCGGGAACCCAGGCTGTAGCAGGCTAGGCAGGACTCCGGATGTCACCGCGTGACATTTCCCCGAAGGGACAGACACAGGAACGAAGTGAAACACATGCCGGCCAGTCAAGTGTCCTGAGCAGTAGTGCTGGGCTAACAGGACTCCGGTGAACCGGGTTGTAGCGGACTACTATGGCTCATGGAAGCACTAGACTACATTTCCCCATAAGAGAGGCTGCCAAGGATAAACAACTAGATTGTGGGATCCCACACATACTAAGCATTTCAATTATACACACAATATGCTCAATATGTGTAAATACAACATGGCATCACAACATAACTCTACAACTCAAGTATTTATTCATTAGGCCCCGAGGAGCGAGATATTACAAACATGGGTCTCATGACCCAACAATCATATCATACAAATCAAAGCACATGTGGAAGCTTAACATGTCTGAGTACAGACATATACAAATGAAAAAGGCTGAGAAGCCTGACTATCTACCAGATCCTGCCGAGGGCACAAGATCGTAGCTGAGGTATCAGGCTAAACGTCGAAGTCCATGTGGAACTACTAGCGAGACTGAAATCTCTCTACAAAACATAAATTAAGAAAACATGAGTACAAAGGTACTCGGCAAGACTTACATCAGAACTAGCTACATATGCATCGGTATCAACAAGGGGGTGGTGGAGTTTAACTGCAGCAAGCCAGCTTTGACTCAGTGGCTAACCTGAACTACGACTGCAAGCAACTCTTTTGAGGTGGCGCTCACGAGTCCACATATTCACCATTCAATACACCACTGTGGATCCGCTCCCGTCTCCCTACGAGAAGGCCATCCATAGCACTCACACTTATCTTGCGAGTTTTAGAGTATCCACTTTCACTTGTCTATGAACTATGCAAGGGGTCCAAGTTTCCATATCCGAGGAATCTGGCTATTCGAATAGATATTGATAACCCTGCAGGGGTGTACTTCTTCACACACGCTCCCACCACTTACCGTCGTTTACACGGCATGTACTCGGCAACCTTCAAGCAGAAGCCCAACGAGGGTATCGGCCACGGCCTACCTAAACACGTAAGTCTCTAGTCCAGGTTTATCACCTATCCAGGTTCCATCCGCAGGGAGTCCGGCTGAGGTTTCCACATACGGCCCCGAACGATGTGAACAGGGTTCCCGAGACACCAAACGGGCGCCCGGTACACCGTGCCACGGTGTATCTACCGCATCATAGCCCACCCTAGGGTCAGCGCTTCGCACGGCCGCCAACACAGAACCTACAAACACCAGAAACTAGTTGCAACTCCTAGACAGAGTACTAGGGTGATTAAGAAGCCGAGAGGGTTAATTAAGGATCCCAATGAGTGGTAGTAGCTGTTCATGGATCACAGACACAGAACTCAGTTCTCGAGGACGGTTTCAATGAGATAACCCACCATGTACTCCTACATGGCCTCTCACCGCTACCTTTACCAAAACATGTTCACACACTTAGCTCACACACAGTAGGACATGTTCACACACCTCCGATTCATTCCCAATGAATCAGACCTGACACAACTCTATGCAATAGCAGGCATGACAAACAAGCATGAATGAGTAGGCACATCAGGGCTCAAACAACTCCTACTCATGCTAGTGGGTTTCATCTATTTACTGTGGCAATGATAGGTCATGCAGAGGATAAGGGGTTCAACTACCGCAACAAGTAACAGATGAATCGTTGTTGTCCTAATGCTGTAAAAGAGAGCAGGAGCGAGAGAGTGGGATTGTATCGGAATGAACAAGGGGGTTGTGCTTGCCTGACACTTCTGAAGAGAGCATTGGGTCTTCATCAGTGTCAACGGTCACATCATCGAAGCAACGTCTACTGAGAGGGGACAATTACCGGCAACAGAGAGAAAACACAATCAATGCAATGCAACAATATGATGCATGAATATGCTATGGCGAAATGAGTGGGTTGGGCTAATGCATCTATAACCAGGGTGGTTTGAGCTCATTTGAATCAAAGATTCGAATACAAACTCAAGTTATGGGTTTGTAAAGTGCATTAACATCTTTTGAGCTAAACATCAAGTTTAAGTTGCTCTAACATGCATCAAACCAGTACAGATGGATAGATTGGATTTTTTCTGATCATTTTTCATATATAATTTATCTTATTTGGAGTTATAGATAATTTTCTATGATTTTTAGAAGTTTTGGGCATTTTCTGGAATTTCCTGAATAAACTTAAATCCAGAAAATGATTTATAGCGTCAGCATGATGACTGCACGACGTCAGCAGGTCAACAATGCCAGTCCAGGTCAAACCTGACGGCTTGGACCCACACGTCAGTGTCTTAGCGCTGCTTTGGGTGGATGACAGGTAGGCCCGGTCAATGCTGATTGGGCCATGGTCAGAGTTGACACGTGGGGTCCACGACATTAGCACTAATCTAACAGAAAAAATATACTAACCTAATTAGGCTCAGGGGCCCACATGGCAGTGGCTCAAGGGGGTGTTTAGAGTGGTCATTAGCAGTTAATGAGACTGCCATGGCAGCATCGCCGGAGCTCAACGCTGGCGACCTGGGAACGCAGCGGTGATGATCGGGACGGCGGCTTTGGCGACCAAATCGATGGCCGAGCCCATCTATGAGGAGCTGGGGCTCGTGCGAATCCAACGGTGGTAGGGGGAGGGCACGAGGTGGCCGGAGTTGACGACGGCGAGCACTTGGGCGGCGGCCGGAGATCGGGCGTCGGCGGAAACGACGCTACAACGAACGGCAGGAGCAGTGGGTGGGGGTTTTCGGCTTTTGGCTTCGCGCTGAGCATGGTGGTATGCTCAGACGCGACGTGCGTGAGCTCTAGCCATGCTGGCGACACGGTTGGCAGTGACGGGTTCTCAGGATCGACAGAGGCGACGGCTGCGCGGCGAAATCGAGAACGGGGAGTGAGAGGGGAGGCGTAGGAGCTCACAGTGGAGAGGAAGAGGTGGTCAACGAGCTCGGAGGTGACCGGAGTACAACGAATCGGGCGACAGCGACCGACGGGTCTGAGGTAGGAGACGAGCTCGAAGGCGTCTCTTCAAGGCGTCCGGGCTCGTGGGACTGGGTGTAGAGGTGCGCCGTAGCGAGGCGGTGCTCGTGGGCTAGCTGGCTTGACGTGGGGAGGTCGGTGGCCACGACGAACGGCGACGGTGGCGACGGCTCCGTTCGGTGGTGCTGCGGGAGAGAGCAGAGGAGGGGGAGGGGGTCCAGGGAGAGAGCGAGGGGGTCGAGAGGGAGTGCGTGGCATCGTGGAGGGAGTCCAGGGCGACGAGGGGGCAGCCAGGCAGGCAGCTGCCGGCGTGGCACGCCGCGGCACCGTGGCTGTCTTCTCCTCTGCCTTCTGGCAGGAGGAAGAAGACGCCCCTGCCCTCGGTGGGCCGGCCAGGTGGCTGGGCTGCCAGGTGGGCTGGGCCTGCAGGTAACACAGGTAGTCTCTCTCTGTCTCTCTTTTATTTCTGTTTTTTTTCTATTTTTTGCTGTTGTTTTTGACTTAGTAAAAATACTAAACCACTTGGTAAAATCCTAAAAATAATTGTAGGCACCTTTGAAATATTTCCCAATAGCTCTCAAGTACTTTCAGGATTATTTGGACAATTAAAAATATTTATAAGATTTAAATGTCCAAATTCAAATACTTATGGATTAATTCAAAAATCCAAAGTGTCCTAGAAAAATGTGCACCATTTTTGGCAGAGGTTCTAGACCAATCCAAAGATGATGAACATTTTTGGGAAGGCATTTTGGGTTCATTGAAAATATTTTTATTTGAACCTAGTTGAATTCTTTCTGATGCTAGGGTTTGGTCAATCCCTATTTCAACTTAAATAGAATTTAAACATGATGCAACAAGATGCAAAACACCAGGCAATACCATAAGCTAGGGATGTGACAAGAACAAAATATGACTCTATATGAATGCCTCTGGCGGTGTACAGGGATGTGCAATGACTCAAGAGTGACATGTATGGAAGAATTATGAACAGTGGCTTTGCCACAAATACGACGTCAACTACATGATCATGCAAAGCAATATGACAATGATGAAGCATGTCATAATAACGGAACGGTGGAAAGTTGCATGGCAATATATCTCGGAATGGCTATGGAAATGCCATAATAGGTAGATATGGTGGCTGTTTTGAGGAAGGTATATGGTGGGTTTAAGGTACCGGCAAAAGTTGCGCGGTACTAGAGAGGCTAGCAATGGTGGAAGGGCGAGAGTGCGTATAATCCATGGACTCAACATTAGTCATAAAGAACTCACATACTTATTGCAAAAATCTATTAGTTATCGAAACAAAGTACTACGCGCATGCTCCTAGGGGGATAGATTGGTAGGAAAAGACCATCGCTCGTCCCCGACCGCCACTCATAAGGAAGACAATCAATAAATAAATCATGCTCCGACTTCATCATAACGGTTCACCATACGTGCATGCTACGGGAATCACAAACTTCAACACAAGTATTTCTCAAATTCACAACTACTCAACTAGCATGATTCTAATATCACCATCTTCATATCTCAAGATCGTACCACCTCAAGAACACGAGAGAGAGAGAGAGAGAGAGATCAAACACATAGCTACTGGTACATACCCTCAGCCCCGAGGGAGAACTGCTCCCTCCTCGTCATGGAGAGCACCGGGATGATGAAGATGGCCACCGGAGTAGGATTCCCCCTCTGGCAGTGTGCCAGAATGGGACTAGATTGGTTTTCGGTGGCTACGGAGGCTTCTGGCGGCGGAACTCCCGATCTATTGTCGTCTTCGATAGTTTTAGGGTATATGGATATATATATATATATATATATATATATATATATATATATATATATAGGTGGAAGAAATACATCAGGGGAGCCACAAGGGGCCCACAAGGGTGGAGGGCGCGCCCAAGGGGTGGGCGCGCCCCCCTGCCTCGTGCTCTCCTCGTTGATCCCTCACGTGCACTCCAAATCTCCTGTATTGCTTTCTTTCCAAAAATAACTTTTCCGAAGGTTTCATTCCGTTTGGACTCCGTTTGATGTTCCTTTTCTGCGAAACACTAAAACAAGGGAAAAACATAAACTGGCAGTGGGCTCTGGGTTAATAGGTTAGTCCCAAAAATCATATAAAATAGCATATAAAACATCCAAGGTTGAGAATATAATAGCATGGAACAATCAAAAATTATAGATACGTTGGAGACGTATCAGGGGGCGCCCCTACCCCCCTAGGCGCGCCCTCCACCCTCGTGGGGCCCACATTGCTCCACCGACGTACTCCTTCCTCCTATATATACCTACGTACCCCCAAACTACCAGATATGGAGCCAAAACCCTAATTCCACCGCCGTAACTTTCTGTATCCACAAGATCCTATCTTGGGGCCTTTTCTGGAGCTCCGCCGGAGGGGGTATCGATCACGGAGGGCTTCTACATCAACACCATAGCCCCTCCGATGAAGTGTGAGTAGTTTACTTCAGACCTACGAGTCCATAGTTATTATCTAGATGGCTTCTTCTCTCTTTTTGGATCTTAATACAAAGTTCTCCCCCTCTCTTGTGGAGATCTATTCGATGTAATCTTGTTTTGCGGTGTGTTTGTTGAGACCAATGAATTGTGGGTTTATGATCAAGTTTATCTATGAACAATATTTGAATCTTCTCTGAATTCTTTTATGTATGATTGGTTATCTTTGCAAGTCTCTTCGAATTATCAGTTTGGTTTGGCCTACCAGATTGATCTTTCTTGCAATGGGAGAAGTGCTTAGCTTTGGGTTCAATCTTGCGGTGTCCTTTCCCGGTGACAGTAGGGGCAGCAAGGCACGTATTGTATTGTTGCCATCGAGGATAACAAGATGGGGTTTATATCATATTGCATGATATTATCCCTCTACATGGTGTCATCTTGCTTAAAGCGTTACTCTGTTCTCTTGAACTTAATACTCTAGATGCATGCTAGATAGCGGTCGATGTGTGGAGTAATAGTAGTAGATGCAGACAGGAGTCGGTCTACTTGTCTCAGATGTGATGCCTATATACATGATCATACCTAGATATTCTCATAACTATGCTCAATTCTGTCAGTTGCTCAACAATAATTTGTTCACCCACCGTAATACTTATGCTCTCGAGAGAAGCCTCTAGTGAAACCTGTGGCCCCCGGGTCTATTTTCCATCATATTAATCTTCCAATACTTAGTTATTTCCTTTGCCATTTATTTTACTTGCATCTTTATTTCTCTTTATCATAAAAATACCAAAAAAATATTATCTTATCATATCTATCAGATCTCACTCTCGTAGGTGACTGTGAAGGGATTGACAACCCCTTTATCGCGTTGGTTGCAAGGAGTTTATTTGTTTGTGTAGGTGTGAGGGACTCGTGCGTGGCCTCCTACTGGATTGATACCTTGGTTCTCAAAAACTGAGGGAAATACTTACGCTGCTCTGCTGCATCACCCTTTCCTCTTCAAGGGGAAACCAACGCCGTGCTCAAGAGGTAGCAAGAAGGATTTCTGGCGCCGTTGCCGGGGAGTCTACACAAAAGTCAACATACCAAGTACCCATCACAAACCCTTATCTCCCACATTACATTATTTGCCATTTGCTTCTCGTTTCCCCCCCCCCCACTTCACCCTTGCTGTTTTATTCGCCCTCTCTCTCTCCATCCTGCCTCTCTTTCTCTATTTGCCTCTTTTTGCCCGTTTCTTGTTTGCTTGTGTGTCGGGTTGCTTGCTTGTCATGATGGCTCAAGATAATACCAAATTGTGTGACTTTACCAATACCAACAACAATGATTTTATTAGCACTCCGATTGCTCATCTTACCGATGCTGAATCTTGTGAAATTAATGCTGCTTTGCTGAATCTTGTCATGAAAGATTCGTTTTCCGACCTTCCTAGTGAAGATGCCGCTACCCATCTAAACAACTTTGTTGATTTGTGTGATATGCAAAAGAAGAAAGATGTGGACAATGATATTGTTGATTTGAAGCTATTTCCTTTTTCGCTTAGAGATCGTGCTAAAGCTTGGTTTTCGTCTTTGCCTAAAAATAGTATTGATTCGTGGAATAAGTGCAAAGATGCTTCTATCTCTAAGTATTTTCCTCCCGCTAAGATCATCTCTCTTAGAAACGATATTATGAATTTTAAGCAACTTGATCATGAACATGTTGCACAAGCTTGGGAGAGGATGAAATTCATTAATGATACGTAATTGCCCTACACATGGTTTGAATTTGTGGATGATTATACAAAAAATTTATGCTGGATTGAATTTTGCTTCTAGAAATCTTTTATATTCGGCCGCGGGAGGCACTTTTATGGAAATCACTTTAGGAGAAGCTACTAAACTCCTAGATAATATTATGGTTAATTATTCTCAATGGCACACTGAAAGATCTATTAATAAGAAAGTGCATGCGATAGAAGAAATTAATGTTTTGAGTGGTAAGATGGATGAACTTATGAAATTATTTGCTAATAAAAGTGTTTCTTCTGATCCTAATGATATGCCTTTGTCTACTTTGATTGATAATAATAATGAATCTTTGGATGTGAATTTTTTTGGTAGGAATAATTTTGGTAACAACGTGTATAGAGGAAACTTTAATCCTAGGTCGTATCCTAGTAATTCCTCTAATAATTATGGTAATTCCTACAACAATTCTTATGGAAATTTTAATAAAATACCCTCTGATTTTGAATCTAATATTAAATAATTTATTACCTCGCAAAAGAATTTCAATGCTTTGATTGAAGAAAAATTGCTTAAGATTGATGAGTTGGCTAGGAACGTTGATAGAATTTCTCTTGATGTTGATTCTTTGAAACTTAGATCTATTCCTCCTAAGCATGATATCAATGAGTCTCTCAAAGCCATGAGAATTTGCTTTGATGAGTGCAAAGAAAGAACCGCTAGGATGCGTGCTAAGAAAGATTGCTTTATAAAAGCATGTTCTTCTAGTTTCCATGATAATAAAGATGAAGATCTAAAAGTTATTGATGTGTTCCCTATTAAATATTTGTTTTGTAATATCAATCTTGATAATGATGGGACTGAATATGATCCACCTTTACCTAGAAGGTGTTCCAAAAATTCGGAGTCTTTTGATCTTGATGCTAAAATTGTTAAAAGTGGGATTGAAGAAGTCAAAACTTCAAATATTAATGAACCCACTATGTTGGATTTCAAGGAATTTAATTATGATAATTGCTCTTTGATAGATTGTATTTCCTTGTTGCAATCCGTGCTAAATTCTCCTCATGCTTATAGTCAAAATAAAGCCTTTACCAAACATATCGTTGATGCTTTGATGCAATCTTATGAATAAAAACTTGAGTTGGAAGTTTCTATCCCTAGAAAACTTTATGATGAGTGGGAAACTACTATTAAAATTAAGATTAAAGATCATGAATGCTATGCTTTGTGTGATTTGGGTGCTAGTGTTTCCACGATTCCAAAGACTTTGTGTGATTTGCTAGGTTTCCATGATTTTGATGATTGCTCTTTAAACTTGCACCTTGCGGATTCCGCTATTAAGAACCCTATGGGAAGAATTAATGATGTTCTTATTGTTGCAAATAGGAATTATATGCCCATGGATTTTATTGTTCTTGACATAGATTGCAATCCTTCATGTCCTATTATTCTAGGTAGACCTTTCCTTAGAACAATTGGTGCAATTATTGATATGAAGGAAGGGAATATTAGATTCCAATTTCCGTTAAGGAAAGGCATGGAACACTTCCCTAGAAATAAAATTAAATTACCTTATGAACATATTATGAGAGACACTTATGGATTGCCTTCCAAATACTTATGCTCTCGAAAGAAGCCTCTAGTGAAACCTATGGCCCCCGGGTGTATTTTCCATCATATTAATCTTCCAATACTTAGTTATTTCCTTTGACATTTATTTTACTTGCATATTTATTTCTCTTTATCATAAAAATACCAAAAATATTATCTTATCATATCTATCAGATCTCATTCTCGTAGGTGACCGTGAAGTGATTGGCAACCCCTTTATCGCGTTGGTTGCGAGGAGTTTATTTGATTGTGTAGGTGCGAGGGACTCGTGCGTGGCCTCCTACTGGATTGATACCTTGGTTCTCAAAAACAGAGGGAAATACTTATGCAGCTCTGCTGCATCACCATTTCCTCTTCAAGGGAAACCAACGCAGTGCTCAAGAGGTAGCAGTCGGCCGGCCCCCTCCTCCCCTCCTTTATATACGGGGGAAGGGGCACCCCATAGACACAGAAGTTGATCTCTTAGCCGTGTGCGGTGCCCCCCTCCATAGTTTCCCACCTCGGTCATATTGTCGTAGTGCTTAGGCGAATTCCTATGTCGGAACTTCATCATCACCGTCACCACGCCGATGTGCTGACGAAACTCTCCCTCGGCCTCAGCTGGATCTAGAGTTCGAGGAACGTCACTGAGCTGAACGTGTGCAGATCGCGGAGGTGCCATGCGTTCGGTACTTGATCGGTTGGATTGCGAAGACGTTCGACTACATCAACTGCGTTACTAAACGCTTCCACTTTCGGTCTATGAGGGTACATGGACACACTCTCCTCGCTCATTTCTATGCTTCTCCTAGATAGATCTTGCGTGATCGTAGGAATATTTTTGAAATACTATGTTCCCCAACATTTTCCTATTCCCACAGGGAGAAGGGGGAAGGAGGAGGAGAAGAGAAGGAAAGAAGGGTCGCCCCCCTAGCCCTAGTCCAATTCGGTTTGGGCTAGGGGGGTGCCACTCCTTGGCCTGCCTCCCCTCTTCCACCACTAGGCCCATGAGGCCCAATAACTGCCCCCCCCCGGGGGGGGAGGGTTCTGGTAACCCCCGGTACTCCAAAACTTATCCGAAACGACCCAAACCATTCCGGTGTCCGAATGTAACCTTCCAATATATGAATCTTTATGTCTCGACCATTTCGAGACTCCTTGTCATGTCCGTGACCTTATCCGGGACTCCGAACAACCTCCGGTCATCAAATCACATAAACTCATAATACAAATCGTCATCGAACGTTTAGCGTGCGGACCCTACGGGTTCGAGAACTATGTAGACATGACCGAGACACATATCTGGTCAATAACCAATAGCGGAACCTGGATGCTCATATTGCCTCCTACATATTCTACAAAGATCTTTATCGGTCGAACGGGACAACAACATACGTTGTTCCCTTTGTCATCGGTATGTTACTTGCCTGAGATTCGATCGTCGGTATCATCATACCTAGTTCAATCTCGTTACCGGCAAGTCTCTTTACTTGTTCCATAATGCATTATCCCGCAACTAACTCATTAGTCACATTGCTTGCAAGGCTTATAGTGATGTGCATTACTAAGAGGGCCCAGAGACACCTCTCCGACAATCGGAGTGACAAATCCTAATCTTGATCTATGCCAAATCAACAAACACCATCGGAGACACCTTTAGAGCATCTTTATAATCACCCAGTTACGTTGTGACGTTTGATAGCACACTAAGTGTTCCTTCGGTATTCGGGAGTTGCATAATCTCATAGTCATAGGAACATGTATAAGTCATGAAAAAAGCAATAGCAATAAACTAAACGACCATAGTGCTAAGCTAACGGATTGGTCTTGTCCATCACATCATTCTCTAATGATACGATCTCGTTCATAAAATGACAACACATGTCTATGGTTAGGAAACTTAACCATCTTTGATTAACGAGCTAGTCTAGTAGAGGCATACTAGGGACACTCTGTTTGCCTATGTATTCACACATGTACTAAGTTTCCGGTTAATACAATTCTAGCATGAATAATAAACATTTATCATGATATAAGGAAATATAAATAACAACTTTATTATTGCCTCTAGGGCATATTTCCTTCAATAAAGTGCTTGTCAATCCCTTCATGGTTATTTGCAAAGTGAGATCTGATAGAGATGGATAAACGGTAAAGTAAATTTTTTGGTATTTTTGGTTTATGGAACGGAAAGTAAAAGATTGTAAAGAAAGTAAATTGGAAACTAAAATTATAGATCGGAAACTTAAATGATGGAAAATAGACCCGGGGGCCTTAGGTTTCACTAGAGGCTTCTCTCAAGATAGAAATTATTACGGTGGGTGAACAAATTATTGCGGAACAACTGATAGAAAAACGCAAAGTTATGATGATATCTAAGGCAATGATCATGAATATAGGCATCACGTCCATGTCAAGTAGACCGAAACGATTCTGCATCTACTACTATTACTCCACACATCGATCGCTATCCAGGATGCATCTAGAATATTAAGTTCATAAAGAACGGAGTAATGCCTTAAGCAAGATGACATGATGCAGAGGAATTAACTCAAGCAATATGATGAAAACCCCATCTTTTTATCCTCAATGGCAACAATCCAATATGTACCTTGCTTCCCCTACTGTCACTGGGAAAGGACACCACAAGATTGAACCCAAAGCTAAGCACTTCTCCCATTGCAAGAAAAACCAATCTAGTTGGCCAAACCAAATCGATAGTTCGAAGAGACTTGCAAAGATATCAAATCATGCATATAAGAATTCAGAGGACATTCAAATAATATTCATAGATAAGCTGATCATAAATCCACAATTCATCGGATCTCGCAAAAGAGCATTACATCGAATAGATCTCCAAGAACATTGAGGAGAACATGGTATTGAGAATCAAAGAGAGAGAAGAAGTCATCTAGCTACTAGCTACGGACCCGTAGGTCTATGGTAAACTACTCACGCTTCATCGGAGAGGCAATGATGTTGATGTAGAAGCCGTCCGTGATTGAATCCCCTTCCGACAAGATGCTGGAAAAGGTCCCTAGATGGGATCTCACGGGTACAGAAGGTTGCGGCGGTGGAAAAGTGGTTTCGTGGCTCCCCTCGAAGTTTTCGGGGTATATGAGAATATATAAGAGGAAGATCTAGGTCAGGGGGTCACCGAGGGGCCCACAAGGTCGGGGGGCGCGCCCTCCACTCTTGTGGCCGCCTTGTGGCTCTTCTGACTTGCACTCCAAGTCTCCTGGGTGTCTTCTGGTCCAAGAAAAATCATCGCGAAAGTTTTATTCCGTTTGGACTCCATTTGGTATTCCGTTTGGACTCCATTTGGCATTCCTTTTCTACAAAACTCTAAAACAAGGGAAAATAGAAAACTGGCATTGGGCTCTAGGTTAATAGGTTAGTCCCAAAAATCATATAAAATAACATATTAATGCATATAAAACATCCAAAACAAATAATATAATAGCATGGAACAATAAAAAAAATTATAGATACATTGGAGACGTATCACACCGCCACCCCCCCCCTCGAACTCTTCGTCCTGGGAAGTTTCTTCCCCGATGAGCAGGCAAGCGGTGCCATCTTCTCTAATCGGCGGTGGTCGACGGCAGCAATCATTCTTCTTCCTCTTCGACTAGATGTTTCCGCTCTCGTACGCCATTACCTCTAATACTTTGTAGATTCAATTAGTTTGTCAGATTATATTAGGCTTTAGGTAGGGTTAAATTAGGCTTTAGGTAGGGTTAGGGTTTTCCTCTTGATACTTTCTAGATTAAATTAGGCTTTAGGTATGGTTTGGTTATCCTCTACATATTTTTTTGGGATGCAGTAGAAAGTGGCAATGTTGTTTTATTTTTTTGCATTGCAATAGAAAGTGAAAGTGCATGGCAATGATTGCTAGGTTCATCGACAATGCAATAATTGTTCAATGATTAAATTGACCTTGTCTCTACATACTTCCATCTGTCGTTTGTACAATTTCTATGTTACTTACAAGGATTCAAAAATGAGTGTCAACAATTTGGCGAAACTTCCGTTTCGTGAATTTTCTGGCACTCAATATGTTCACTTCTTTAGCAAAGGTTATGCTGAATTTCCCCTTAGAATTTTGCTAAGATAAACTAGTTGAATTAAAGTAATTTATGTAATAATATAAAAAATCAAACATATTAATTTACTTACATATGATAAGCGCATGGGCTAAGCAAGTTGTGCATGTTCTATGTTATCTGCAGGGATTCAAAAATGAGTGCCAACGTTTTGGCAAAACATTGATTAATTTCTGTTTTGCCAAACTTTTGGCACTCAATATGTTCAGTTTTTTTAGCAAAGATCATGTAGAATTCTTCCGTCGAGTTTTGATCCTTTTTAGCCGCCAACCTATTCTCATTTTTTTCTATTTTTTGACAAACCTATTCTTATTATTACTTTCGCAAGCTAGTATTCATGACAAATTTTTACAAATGATAAGTGCATCATAATGATTAATATGGATCATGGTGCGTAAAGATCTACCACATATATGCAAAAGTCCCTATATGGACAGTTTGCTAACTGCAATACAATTCAGGCTCTTCTTGCAGAAGAGATTTAAAAAATCAACGGTAATCGGCTTACACTTTTTCATTCAATTCTTACCATTTGCGGAGTTCTTTTACTGTCTTTACCATTAATTATTTAATGCATTTTCTTTATTGTTGCATAGTGTATCGAATGCAAACGTAAGGGTGGACTTCAATGCTTTAGCCCGTGACACTATGCTCTTTTGAGGATGATAAGGAGTAGACATTCAAAGTCGAAGTGCGTAAAAAAGGGATAGAACCATCATAGCTGGCAATGAATAGAAGAAGTATATTTCAATAAATAAGCTCATCGGGGAAGAGTACATGGCCTCTTCCTTGAAAGGCTCGGCCAACAGGTTAAGGACTATCTTTTTCTCTAGCCAAGATGATGTGGAAGATGAAAATGATTAGGACAACCAAGATGACGAGGATAATCAGGATGACCAGGATAATGACAGTAGCCAGGATGATGAAGAAGACTATGATGAAGAAGATAACCAATATGTGTTGGGGAACGTAGCAGAAATTCAAAATTTTCCTACGTGTCACCAAGATCTATCTATGGAGAGACCAGCAACGAGGGGAAGGAGAGTGAATCTACATACCCTTGTAGATCGCAAGCGGAAGCGTTCAAGTGAACGGGGTTGATGAAGTCGTACTCGTCGTGATTCAAATCACCGATGATCAAGTGCCGAACGCACGGCACCTCCGCGTTCAACACCGTACAGCCCGGTGACGTCTCCCATGCCTTGATCCAGCAAGGAGAGAGGGAGAGGTTGATGGAGATCCAGCAGCACGACGGCGTGGTGGAAGTAGCGGGATTCCAACAGGTCTTCGCAAAGCGCTGCGGGAGGAGGTAGATGTGTCACGGGAGGGAGAGGGAGGCGCCAGGCCTTAGGTGTGATTGCTCCTCCTTTTCCCCACTATATATAGGGCCAAGGGAGAGGGGGAGGGCGCATCCTTGCCCCTTCCTCCAAGGAAGGGTGCGGCCAAGGGTGGGGAGGAGTCCATCCTCCCCAAGGCACCTCGGAGGTGCCTTCCCCCTTTAGGACTCTTCCCTTTTTCTCTTCTCTTGGCGCATGGGCCTCTTGGGGCTGGTGCCCTTGGCCCATGTAGGCCAAGGCGCACCCCCTACAGCCCATGTGGCCCCCCGAGGCAGGTGGCCCCACCCGGTGGACCCCCGGGACCCCTCCGGTGGTCCCGGTACAATACCGGTAACCCCGAAACTTGTCCCGATGGCCGAAACAACACTTCCTATATATAATTCTTTACCTCCGGACCATTCCGGAACTCCTCGTGACGTACGGGATCTCATCCGGGACTCCGAAAAACTTTCGAGTTACCGCATACTAATATCTCTATAACCCTAGCGTCACCGAACCTTAAGTGTGTAGACCCTACGGGTTCGGGAGACATGCAGACATGACCGAGACGTTCTCCGGTCAATAACCAACAGCGGGATCTGGATACCCATGATGGCTCCCACATGTTCCACGATGATCTCATCGGATGAACCACGATGTCAAGGACTTAATCAATCTCGTATACAATTCCCTTTGTCTATCGGTATGTTACTTGCCCGAGATTCGATCGTCGGTATCTAGTACCTAGTTTAATCTCGTTACCGGCAAGTCTCTTTACTCGTTCCGTAACACATCATCCCGTGATCAACCCCTTGGTCACATTGCGCATATGATGATGTCCTACCGAGTGGGCCCAGAGATACCTCTCCGTTTACACGGAGTGACAAATCCCAGTCTCGATTCGTGCCAACCCAACAGATACTTTCGGAGATACCTGTAATGCACCTTTATAGTCACCCAGTTACGTTGTGACGTTTGATACACCCAAAGCATTCCTACGGTATCCGGGAGTTGCACAATCTCATGGTCTAAGGAAATGATACTTGACATTAGAAAAGCTTTAGCATACGAACTACACGATCTTTGTGCTAGGCTTAGGATTGGGTCTTGTCCATCACATCATTCTCCTAATGATGTGATCCCGTTATCAACGACATCCAATGTCCATGGTTAGGAAACCGTAACCATCTATTGATCAACGAGCTAGTCAACTAGAGGCTTACTAGGGACATGGTGTTGTCTATGTATCCACACATGTATCTGAGTTTCCTATCAATACAATTATAGCATGGATAATAAACGATTATCATGAACAAGGAAATATAATAATAACTAATTTATTATTGCCTCTAGGGCATATTTCCAACAGTCTCCCACTTGCACTAGAGTCAATAATCTAGTTCACATCGCCATGTGATTAACACTCACAGGTCACATCGCCATGTGACTAACACCCAAAGAGTTTACTAGAGTCAGCAATCTAGTTCACATCACTATGTGATTAACACTCAATGAGTTTTACGTTTGATCATGTTGCTTGTGAGAGAGGTTATAGTCAACGGGTCTGAACCTTTCAGATCCGTGTGTGCTTTACAAATCTCTATGTCATCTCCTAGATGCAGCTACCACGCTCTATTTGGAGCTAATCCAAATAACTGTTCTACTTGGAGCTATTCTAAATTGTTGCTCCATTATACGTATCCGGTATCTCTACTCAAAGCTATCCAGATAGGTGTCAAGCTTGTATCGACGTAACCCTTCACGACGAACTCTTTTACCACCTCCATAATCGAGAAAATTCCTTAGTCCACTAGTTACTAAGGATAACTTTGACCGCTGTCCTGTGATCCATTCTTGGATCACTCTGGTACCCCTTGACTGACTCATGGCAAGGCACACTTCAGGTGCGGTACACAGCATAGCATACTGTAGAGCCTATGTCTTAAGCATAGGGGACGACCTTCGTCCTTTCTCTCTATTCTGCCGTGGTCGAACTTTAAGTCTTAACTTCATACCTTATAACTCAGGCAAGAACTCCTTCTTTGACTGATCCATCTTGAACACCTTCAAGATCATGTCAAGGTATGTGCTCATTTGAAAAATACCATTAAGCATTTTGATCTATCCTTATAGATCTTGATGCTCAATGTTCAAGTAGCTTAATCCAGGCTTTCCATTGAAAAACACTTTCAAATAACCCTATATGCTTTCCAGAAATTCTACGTCATTTCTGATCCATAATATATCAACAACATATACTCATCAGAAATTCTATAGTGCTCCCACTCACTTCTTTGGAAATACAAGTTTCTCATGAACTTTGTATACACCCAAAATCTTTGATCATCTCATCAAAGCATACATTCCAACTCCGAGATGCTTACTCCAGTCCTCAGAAGGATTGCTGGAGCTTTGCATACTTATTAGCATCTTTCAGGATTGACAAAACCTTCCGGTTGTATCACATACAACCTTTCCTCAAGAAAATCGTCGAGGAAACAATGTTTTGACATCCTATCTGCAAGATTTCATAAATAATGCAGTAATCGCTAATATAATTCCAGCAGACTCTTAGCATCGCTACGAGTGAGAAAGTCTCACCGTAGTCAACTCCTTGAACTTGTCGGAAAACATCTTAACGACAAGTCGAGCTTTCTTAACGGTGATACTTACCATCATTGTCCGTCTTCCTTTTAAAATCCATCTACACTCAACAGCCTTACGACCATCAAGTAGTTCTTCCAAAGTCTACGCTTTGTTTTCATACATGGATCCTCTCTCGGATTATATGGCCTCGAGCCATTTATCGGAATCCGGGCCCACCATCGCTTCTCCATAGCTCGTAGGTTCATTGTTGTCTAGCAACATGACTTCCAAGACAGGATTACGTACCACTCTGAAGTAGTACGCATCCTTGTCATCCTACGAGGTTTGGGAGTGACTTGATCCGAAGTCTCATGATCACTATCATAAGCTTCCACTTCAATTGGTGTAGGTGCCACAGGAACAACTCTTTGTGCCTTTCTATACACTAGTTGAAGTGACGGTTCAATAACCTCATCAAGTCTCCACCATCCTCCCACTCAACCTTTTCGAGAGAAACTTTTCCTCGAGAAAGGACCCGATTTTAGAAACAATCACTTTTGCTTCCGGATCTGAATTAGGAGGTATACCCAACTGTTTTGGGTGTCCTATGAAGATGCATTTATCCGCTTTGGGTTCGAGCTTATCAGCCTGAAACTTTTTCACATAAGCGTCGCAGCCCCAAACTTTTAAGAAATGACAGCTTAGGTTTCCCTAAACCATAGTTCATACGGTGTCACCTCATCGGAATTACGTGGTGCCCTATTAAAGTGAATGTGGTTGTCTCTAATGCCTAACCCATAAACTATCGTGGTAATTCGATAAGAGACATCATGGTATGCATCATATCCAATAGGGTGCAGTTATGATGTTCGGACACACCATCACACTACGGTGTTCCAGGCTATATTAGTTGTGAAACAATTTCCACAATGTCTTAATTCTGTGCCAAACTTGTAATTCAGATATTCATCTCTATGATCATATCATAGATATTTTATCCTCTTGTCACGACGATCTTTCAACTTCACCCTGAAATTACTTGAACCTTTCAATAATTCAGACTCGTGATTCATCAAGTAGATATACTCAACATCTTACTCAAATCATCTGTGAAGTAAGAACATAACGATATCCACTACATGCCTCAGCACTCATTGGATTGCACACATCAAATGTATTACTTCCAACAGGTTGCTTTCTAGTTCCATTTTACTGAAACCGAGGCTTTCAGTCATCTTGCCCATGTGGTATGATTTGCATGTCTCAAGTGATTCAAAATCAAGTGAGTCCAAACAGTCCATTTGCATGGAGTTTCTTCATGCATATACACCAATAGACATGGTTCGCATGCCTCAAACTTTTCAAAAAAATGAGTGAGTCCAAAGATACATCAACATGGAGCTTCCTCATGCGTTTTATACCGATATGACTTACGTGGCAGTGCCACAAGTAAGTGGTACTATCATTACTATCTTATATCTTTTGGCATGAAAATGTGTATCACTACGATCGAGATTCAATAAACCATTCCTTTAGGTGCAAGACCATTGAAGGTATTATTCAAATAAATAGAGTAACCATTATTCTCTTTAAATGAATAACCGTATTGCGATAGACATAATCCAATCATGTCTATGCTCAACGCAAACACACAATGACAGTTATTCAGGTTTAATAATAATCTTGATGGTAGAGGGAGCGTGCGATGTTTGATCACATCAAACTTGGAAACACTTCCAACACATATCGTCAGCTCACCTTTAGCTAGTCTCCGTTTATTCCGTAGCTTTTATTTCGAGTTACTAACACTTAGCAACCAAACCGGTATCTAATACCCTGGTGCTACTAGGAGTACTAGTAAAGTACACATTAACATAATGTATATCCAATATACTTCTATCGACCTTGCCAGCCTTCTAATCTACCAAGTATCTAGGGTAATTCTGCTCCAGTGGCTGTTCCCTTTATTATAGAAGCACTTAGTCTCGGGTTTGGGTTCAACCTTGGGTTTCTTCACTAGAGCAGCAGCTGAATTGCCGTTTTATGAAGTATCCCTTCGTGCCCTTGCCCTTCTTGAAACTAGTGGTTTTACTAACCATCAACGATTGATGCTCCCTTTTGATTTCTACTTTCGCGGAGTCAAACATCGCGAATATCTCAAGGATCATCATATATGTCCCTGATATATCATAGTTCATCACGAAGCTCTAGCAGCTTGGTGGTAATGACTTCGGAGAAACTATCACTATTTCATCTGGAAGATCAACTCCCACTTGATTCAAGTGATTGTTGTACTCAGACAATCTGAGCACAAGCTCAACAATTGAGCTTCTCTCCTTAGTTTGCAGGCTAAGAAGATCGTCGGAGGTCTCATACCTCTTGACGTGGGCACAAGCCTGAAATCCCAATTTCAGCCCTCAAAACATCTCATATGTTTCGTGATGTTTCAAAAACATCTTTGGTGCCTCAACTCTAAACCGTTTAACTGAACTATCACGTAGTTATCAAAATGTGTACGTCAGATGTTCGCAACATCCACAAACAACGTTCGAGGTTCAACACACCGAGCGGTGCATTAAGGACATAAGCCTTCTAAGAAGCAATGAGGACAATCCTCAGTTTACGGACCTAGTCCGCATAATTGCTACTATCAACTTTCAACTAAATTTTCTCTAGGAACATATCTAAACAGTAGAACTAAAGCGCGAGCTACGACATAATTTGCAAAAACCTTTTGACTATGTTCAGGATAATTAAGTTCATCTTATGAACTCCCACTTAGATAGACATTCCTCTAGTCATCTAAGTGTTACACGATCCGAGTTGACTAGGCCATGTCCGATTAACACGTGAGACGGACTAGTCATCGCCGGTGAACATCTTCATGTTGATCGTATCTTCCATACGACTCGTGTTCGACCTTTCGGTCTCTGTGTTCCGAGGCCATGTCTTCACATGCTAGGCTCGTCAAGTTAACCCTAAGTGTTTTTGCATGTGTAAAACTTCTTACACCCGTTGTATGTGAACGTAAGGATCTATCGCACCCGATTAACACGTGGTGCTTCGAAGCGACGAACTGTAGCAACGGTGCACAGTTAGGGGAGAACACTTCTTGAAATTGTTGTAAGGGATCATCTTATTTACTACCGTCGTTCTAAGTAAACAAGATGCATAAACATGATAAACATCATATGCAATCAAATAATAGTGACATGATATGGCCAATATCATGTAGCTCCTTTGATCTCCATCTTGGGGCTCCATGATCATCTATTACAAGAACATGATCAATCACATCCTTTTGGCCATATCACATCACATAGCATACCCTGCAAAAACAAGTTAGACGTCCTCTAATTGTTGTTTGCATGTTTTACGTGACTGCTATGGGTTTCTAGCAAGAACGTTTTTTACCTACGCAAAACCACAACGTGATATGCCAATTGCTATTTACCCTTCATAAGGACCCTTTTCATCGAATCTGATCCGACTAAAGTGGGAGAGACAGACACCCGCTAGCCACCTTATGCAACTAGTGCATGTTTGTCGGTGGAACCGGTCTCACGTAATAGTACGTGTAAGGTTGGTCCGGGCCGCTTCATCCCACGATGCCGTCGAATCAAGATAAGACTAGTAACGGCAAGCATATTGAACAAAATCAACGCCCACAACTATTTTGTGTTCTACTCGTGCATAGAATCTACGCAATAGACCTAGCTCTGATACCACTGTTGGGGAACGTAGCAGAAATTCAAAATTTTCCTACGTGTCACCAAGATCTATCTATGGAGAGACCAACAACGAGGGGAAGGAGAGTGAATCTACATACCCTTGTAGATCGCAAGCGGAAGCGTTCAAGTGAACGGGGTTGATGAAGTCGTACTCGTCGTGATTCAAATCACCGATGATCAAGTGCCGAACGCACGGCACCTCCGCGTTCAACACACGTACAGCCCGGTGACGTCTCCCATGCCTTGATCCAGCAAGGAGAGAGGGAGAGGTTGATGGAGATCCAGCAGCACGACGGCGTGGTGGAAGTAGCGGGATTCCAACAGGGCTTCGCAAAGCGCTGCGGGAGGAGGTAGATGTGTCACGGGAGGGAGAGGGAGGCGCCAGGCCTTAGGTGTGATTGCTTCTCCTTTTCCCCACTATATATAGGGCCAAGGGAGAGGGGGAGGGCGCAGCCTTGCCCCTTCCTCCAAGGAAGGGTGCGGCCAAGGGTGGGGAGGAGTCCATCCTCCCCAAGGCACCTCGGAGGTGCCTTCCCCCTTTAGGACTCTCCCCTTTTTCTCTTCTCTTGGCGCATGGGCCTCTTGGGGATGGTGCCCTTGGCCCATGTAGGTCAAGGTGCACCCCCTACAGCCCATGTGGCCCCCCGGGGCAGGTGGCCCCACCCGGTGGACCCCCGGGACCCCTCCGGTGGTCCCGGTACAATACCGATAACCCCGAAACTTGTCCCGATGGCCGAAACAGCACTTCCTATATATAATTCTTTACCTCCGGACCATTCCGGAACTCCTCGTGACGTCCGGGATCTCATCCGGGACTCCGAACAACTTTCGGGTTACCGCATACTAATATCTCTATAACCCTAGCGTCACCGAACCTTAAGTGTGTAGACCCTACGGGTTCGGGAGACATGCAGACATGACCGAGACGTTCTCCGGTCAATAACCAACAGCGGGATCTGGATACCCATGATGGCTCCCACATGTTCCACGATGATCTCATCGGATGAACCATGATGTCAAGGACTTAATCAATCCCGTATACAATTCCCTTTGTCTATCGGTATGTTACTTGCCCGAGATTCGATCGTCGGTATCTAGTACCTAGTTTAATCTCGTTACCGGCAAGTCTCTTTACTCGTTCTGTAACACATCATCCCGTGATCAACCCCTTGGTCACATTGCGCATATGATGATGTCCTACCGAGTGGGCCCAGAGATACCTCTCCGTTTACACGGAGTGACAAATCCCAGTCTCGATTCGTGCCAACCCAACAGATACTTTCGGAGATACCTGTAATGCACCTTTATAGTCAACCAGTTACGTTGTGACGTTTGATACACCCAAAGCATTCCTACGGTATCCGGGAGTTGCACAATCTCATGGTTTAAGGAAATGATACTTGACATTAGAAAAGCTTTAGCATACGAACTACACGATCTTTGTGCTAGGCTTAGGATTGGGTCTTGTCCATCACATCATTCTCCTAATGATGTGATCCCGTTATCAACGACATCCAATGTCCATGGTTAGGAAACCGTAACCATCTATTGATCAACGAGCTAGTCAACTAGAGGCTTACTAGGGACATGGTGTTGTCTATGTATCCACACATGTATCTGAGTTTCCTATCAATACAATTATAGCATGGATAATAAACGATTATCATGAACAAGGAAATATAATAATAACTAATTTATTATTGCCTCTAGGGCATATTTCCAACAATATGATAGTCCATTCACTCGTACAATTTACTCTCAAAAAATGAAGTAGCTTACTGAGGAATAGGCCGTTAAATTTACCACGATCCTACCAGCAATTGAAAACTACTTGGGAGGCCCTTTGTGCACCGTTTAACTAAGACCAACGTTGTCAAACACAATTTGGTATGTTTTGTATTCTATCTTTTTTTCATAACACTATATGGCGAGATGTCTAATATTGTGTGCTCTACTTGTTTTTAATAGCGAGGATTTTAGAAATTACCTACGAAGATGTTTTTCGTCGTCAACATCCCCATCGTCGGCAAAGCTTGAGTACTCCTTTGGAGCAGGACCTATCACCATCGTTCAGTACAAGATGGAAATAGTCGAGAGCATACACTTCTATGAGGCCGGTTGGCGGGAGTTCATCGACTAAGGGTTGACAGAGCAGCGGTAATCACGATAAGGAACAACAACCACAAAAACTTGCAGATGATGGCCGTCGTTGACCTCATCTAGAAATAAGGTCTAACTAATACATGAATATGCAAGCCGGTGACTATTAGTTGCTTTGGTAAGATGGATGTGATACATTTATGTTTGTTTGTTAAGTGGAACAAGTTTGAAGTGTTATTTAATTAGTTTGTCATTGGTTTTCAAAATGGATTAAGGCTGGTTCAGTTATGTTTTTATGGTTATGTGAATTAATTATTTGGAAATAGTGTGTGTCAACGATGTGATGGTAGAGCTGTGGCAATAGATGACGTTTGTTGCTAGACGACAATACCAGTGGCAGGCGCTACTTCTCATCCGCTACTAGGCAGTAGAGAACTTAATACCAGTGGCGGTCGCACAACTCGCCATTGATGCCATGTTACCAGTGGAAGGAGAGCAGTGGCGTCGTCCGTCACTGTTGGGCTTTTGGAACCTACCACTGGTAAGCATTTATGCAGTACTCCCTCCATTCCAAAATATAGAGCGTTCATGTTTTCCGAGATTCAACTTTGACCATAAATTTAATCAACGATACCAACTACGGCGGGAGAAAAAAATATATAATTAAAAACTTCTTTCAAAATTTACTGATATAATTTTTGCTTCCGCCGCAATCGGTCTTCATAGTTAAATTTACGGTCAAAGTTGAAGCACGAGGATAGAGAAAGCACTGCATTATAGGATGGAAAGAGTAGTGTTTATGTGTTACCGTCAACTTGTGTTGCTTGTCCCACATGTTAAAATTTCAATCTCCTGTGTTGTTAGATGAGGTTCTACGTGGTGCATTCACGGCGGATTTCTGGGAGTCCACGGTTCATGTCAAACATGCCATGAACAAGTAAACAGTCGCAAGAGTTGATACTATAGAGTAGACAGGGGATGATTACCCGAAGTTCGTAGTCATGCTATCTCGCGTGATTCGGTTGGTTTTTGTTTTTGACAGATCTGATATTCGTTCATTTGTCTATATATTGGATCCTTGTTATTTATGTTTCCCTTCATCGGAGGCATTTGCTGTTTTGATGCGCTGGTTCTTTATGGTCTTAGTACAACGGCTTTTTCGACTATCTGCTACAATAATGTTTGTCCGGCTTCGATGACGGAGGGGCAATAACCTCATCGTGCTTTTGGCCGGTTTCAGTGCTTATAATCGTCGCTAGGTGGCCTATATATCTGGTATAGTTTTTGTTATTTCTCTTGACATTGGTGTTCGCATTAATCCTGAATTTATTTCAGGCCTTCGACGATGCTCGTTCAGTGGGAGAAGACGTTCCCGTCGACCGCGAGATGTTCATGGTGACTTTGTAAAATCTCAAGATACTATGCCGGTTCAGTCTTCAGAGGTGGTCATAGGGATAGCGTATGCGTGCGTCCGTTCATAGGGGTGAATGTATGTGAGCGACATCGTTGTGTTTTGATAAAAAAAGACATGTGCTTATAGTGCACGGTCGGGGAGAAGAAAAACGTGCGGGGTGCGGCCACGGGAAACGGGTCGTGTGGCTTTACGGAACCGTCCCAAACATAGCCAGCCCATCACGGAACCGGTAGCCCACCACAACTCGCTTTCCCCCCGTGACGCGGCGACGCCCGTCGATCTCATCCCGGCGCCACCGCCTCTTCCGCTCCCCACTCCGGCGGATATTCCCGCGTGCTCCCCCCCCAATCCACCTCGCCGTCTTCCCCAAGCAAACCGAGCGAGCCGCCCCCAAATCTGGCCCCTCCCGAGGAGACGCCACCCGCGTAACTTCTCCGGCGCGGCGATGCTGCCGCTGCGGCGCCTCCTCGCCGCCTCCCTCCGCTATGCTCGCCGCCACCCCCGCCT
>NC_041386.1:3453544-3462415 GCF_002162155.2 Triticum dicoccoides | reverse complement strand
CGTCGACCCTCCCCGTCGCGGCGCCTCCCCCGCCGCGGCACCACCTCGCCCCCCTCCGCGGCCCCCGCCGCATCTCCCCGCTGCTCGCCATCTCCGCGCTCTCCGTCGCCACCGCCGCCGGGACGCTCTACGCCACCACCGACAACATCGAGGAGACCCTAGCGAGGACCAGGGCGTCCGCCGCGCGCGTGGCGGAGCAGATGCGGCACACGTGGACGGCCGGCGGGGTGCTCTGCAAGTCGCTCATGTCCGTCCTGTCGTCCGCCAACCACGAGGTGCGCTCGGGGTTCGAGATGCGGGTCGCCGCGCTGCTCGCCGACATCACCGCTGCCAGCGCCGCTCGGCGTGCGGCCATCGTGTCAGCGGGCGGCGGCGCCGTGGTCGACTGGCTGCTCGACAGCATCGTGCGGGGCGCCACGCAGGCGGAGGCAGCGCGGGCGCTCGCGAACCTGCTGGCCGACCCGTGGGTCGCGCCTGCTGTGCTCGGCCGGCCACGGGCGGTGCCCTCCCTCCTTCAGTTTATCTTCTCCTACCAGCCCAAGCGCGGCAAAAAGGTGATAACAGGTGTTAGTTTTGGATTGTTTGCTTTGCCTGATTGCTCAAATGTGGTTTGATAGAAGCATGCATTCAGTATAATTGTGCGATCTAGGGTTCTCTTGTTCGTTGTTAATCACATTCACATCACATTGTGCAAGTGCATGATACAAAACTTATGCAGTTTCTCTTATGGACCTTGACCATAAATTGATATTGCAGAATTCATAGTTTTTGATAGAGAATTCTTAATTCTGTGTAGCCTGGTTGATCATATTGTGGAAGGTTAGGGTACAAAACTTGTACAATTTTTGGATATATAAAAACTTCCCATTGTACATTTTGACCATCAATTGATATTGCAGCAGTCATTTTCTGCTAGAGGTTTTTTGACTCAATGTAGCATGGTCTATGTAGCTAGGAATCAGGTCATCATGTGCTACATTGCAGGATTCAGATGTTGCACGTTTAGGATGTTGATTCCATGTGAATCTCTGGTTGCCTGATCTTTGTAGGATATGTTACTGCAGTGTTAGGGTAATAAATCTACATTTTGTATGAGTTTTGAAACTGCTAATTAGCTGAACGACCATGCCATTTTCATGGACCATCATATTGTAGTATTTATGTTTTTCTTCATGCCATTGTGATCCTTTTCCTTTCTGCACTCGCTGTATGGAATTTTTTTTGCTTGTCTTTATAAACATTTTTATGTATGGAATGAAGTAGTCTATAGTTTTTTATCAAGTTGTTGTTTCCTAATCTATCGTTCTCTTGTCTGAGGCAGAACTCTAGACACTCTTCGTTCGATGTATCAGATCACTCTAAAGGAAGGAGCATGCTTGTCGCTGCACTCATGGATATAATCACATCCAACTGTGATAATGCAGATTATTTGTCGTTTCGGCCTTTGATGCCTGCAGATGCTGATATAAGAGATATTGCAGCAGCTATCGAAGTCATTGAGGAAGGGGGGATGCATTTTGATGACCATGAGGATGATAGCAGTGATGATGGTGACAGGGGATTAAAAGGGATAGGGATTAAGGTACTTGGGGGGACTACTATATTGGGATTCTCTAGAGAAAATAGCTCACTAAAGATTGGCAACTCAGGTGATGATATTCTGGAAGTTGCACAAAATAGTAAAATGGATGTTGCCCAGAATAGTAGTGGACTGGTAAACCAAGAGCCTCCTGTTGATTATGTAGACATCGAGAGACTAAGTTCCCATGCTACCCCAGGCCTTTGGGATGATTTACAGAGGGAGCATGTAGCTGTACCTTTTGCTACCTGGGCTCTTGCTAATTGGGCTATAGCATCAGATCTGAACCGCACTCGTATTCAAGAACTTGATAGCGATGGGCATGCTGTGACAACTGCACTGAAAGCTCCTGAAAGAACTGTGAAGTGGCATGGAGCCTTGGTGGCCCGGGCTCTTTTGGAAGACCAGAACTTGACTTTGGCTCCTTCTGTCCCTGATTGGTCCTCAAGTCTTCTTTTAACAGCTTCTCAGGCTACTGAGAATGGAGACATGTCGTTGGCCCAAATGTCACTGTCAACTTTCCTGTTATCCATGATACGATGCAATGAGTCGAAGTTTGTGATAAGGCAGAAGGGTGTTCATCTTCTTCGTAGTATTGCAAAAAAAATAGAAAAAGAAAATAGTCAGAGTGGTATGAAGGAGTCATTAGCGGTTGCCCTGAGTTCGCTCTATTCTGGTGAAGTTCCTTTGTCACTTGAAGAAGCTCAAAGATGGTCTGGCATTCTTCTTCGTTGGCTCTTTGACAAATCTGTATCAGGCACAACACATCTTACATCTGTAAAAATCCTTTCATCTATGCTTGACGATTACGGGCCATCTTCCGTACCGATTTCTCAGGGATGGTTAGCTCTTGTGCTTTCTGAAATTCTTGGAGACAACAAGACACAAAGTTTGAAAGGAGCCACCCCGCCTGAACCAGAACGAGTGAAGGTTATAATCCGTGCAATTTTTACCGCAAAATGTACTTTACTGTGTGCGCCCTTTGCAGATTTATTAACATCACAGCATAAAATTGTTAGGTAGTAGGGCTGGATAAATGAACTGCATATAAACGAATTACACAAAATGGTTAAATTGTTACTGGAATGGCAATGTCACCCTTGCATAATGTGGTATGCCATTTGTTCAGATATAAGTTAGATGTGTCATAACTCGTAAGTATTGGGCATAGAGCAACAAATGTTGTAAACAATTTCTGTATGTGAATTTTGCTAATATACTTTGAAAGACACTATAGAATGCTTCACAAAAGAGAAGCTATTTAGGGTAGCCATGTGGGGTTATCCTTGTTTGTTATGGAGAAGTTGCGTCTTATATGTTTTGATTGGCAGCCTTTGAAATCCTGTGTTTGAAATATAGATATTTGATTGCAGCAACATTTCTTATTTTGTTCTGTTCAACCAGCATATTCAGTCTTGCACTTGTATTTTACCTCTGTATAACTTAATTTTGATTTTAACGATTTGATGGATGTGCAAGTGGATAAGTTGCTATCGTCCTGATGCAGCATTTTCTTTCAAATCTTGTTCTCCCTCCTACTGTCCTAATACATTTTTTCTTTTCTTTTGCAGAATCAAGTTGATTATCATAATGCTTACACTGCCACACAGGTCTTGAATCAATTAGCTACAGCTGTTGTCAAATTAGCAAGCATTCAGTCGGACTATGGTTCTGAGTCTGGTGACAAAGTACCACTTCACGATTTTCTCTCTCTTGAACCATTTGCTACAGCTCTAAAGAACTTGAACAAAAAGAGCCCACCCAAGTTTGATGCTGTTGACTCAGCCTTAGCTACGCTTAAGGGAATAAAAGCACTAGCAGAGCTTTGTTCTGAGGATGTTACGTGCCAAAAGAGAATAGCTGATTTAGGAGTTGTTTCGTTATTGAAACACATCCTCGTCGGTGACGATTATGAGAAACTTGCTGCAATTGAAGCATATGATGCATCAAGAATACGAGAAGTGCAAGACAAGAATGTGTCTGCTTCTGATGGTTCTTCTACTGCTGCTACCGCTGATCCCCGTAGTGTACGTGTTCCTCCAGCAGCACATATTCGAAGGCACGCCGGGCGGCTGCTTACCATTCTCTCCCTTCTACCCAACTCAAAGAAGGAAATTGTTTCTGATGATGTATGGTGCAAGTGGCTTGAAGAATGTGCAACTGGACGAATTCCTTGCAATGATATAAAGATAAAAAGTTACTGCAGACTAACTTTGTTAAATGTACTCTGCTCTGAGAATCAAAATACAAGAAGTGTTTCTGGTGAATATCCCGAATCAGAATGTGAGTATAAAAGAAAGTGTCCTCAGTTTGGAGATGCGCTGTTCTTGCTGAATCCAGAATTACCTCTTGAGGTTCATTTGGGCAACAGCGGTTGTGGGATTTCAAGAGATGCTTGTAAGGATGATGGGTGCATTGAACACAGTGGCTCTGAAACTGGAAGCGTAGAAGGTTCAGGTGCTGCATCAAGACGTGTCTCCCCTGAAGTTGATGTCGTGTTTGTCCATGGCCTTCGTGGTGGCCCATTCAACTCATGGAGGATAGCTGATGACAAGTCATCAACTACTAAAGCTGGTCTGGTGGAAAGTATAGATGAAGATGCTGGAAAAGAAGGTACTTGTTGGCCAAGACAATGGCTGTCATCAGATTTTCCTCAAGCTCGTTTCTTCACGGTCAAATACAAGGTTTGTTCTCTAATTCTCTGATTGTCTCTTAAGTTGGGAGACCTATATCGCTCCTTTAAAAGCTTAACTTTAAAAAAAATCATGCTTTTCTGCTGATGCCATTCAAACGATTTAAATGTTCCAAGATCCTTACTGGTTTCAAATGGTTTATGCAGACAAATTTGACACAATGGACTGGAGCCAGCTTGTCCCTTCAGGTTAGTGTTCTGGAGAGTTGTGCATGTTGATGCACATACACCCACCTCCCTTTAACTCTGATTAGGCCTGGACAAACCTGTTAGTCAGAATACAAAATTTCCTTAGTAGTGGCACATAGAAAAGACACCCGATAGAGCATTTTATGTTTTTCTGAGACCTTTTCACCATTGCTATACAGTACAAAAATTTAATATTTTAGGTTATAAGATTCTCTTATAGTCTTGTCTGAAGTAATACATGGTTTGAGATATTTTGATGTCTTTGGGTGATGGTTTGTTCTTTTTTTCTTGCTTAAATTGCATTTATCGAGATCATATTTGTTGTATAGGAGGTGAGCTCTATGCTGCTGAGGAAGCTGGTGGCTGCTGGGATCGGTAGCCGACCTGTTGTGTTTGTGACTCATAGGTAATAATGGCTGCTTGGTTTACAATGCTGCTTACACATGGCTGAAAAATCTAACAGCTGAAAGAATAAAAAAACTAATATTTTCTCCCCCATTTTCATACTTGCAGTATGGGTGGACTGGTGGTTAAGCAGATATTGCATCAAGCGAAGCTGAACAATTACGACAAGTTCCTGAATAATACAATTGGACTAGTATGTGTCTGATTTTGTTGTTTGGGGTAACTAGTATGTGTTTGGTTGTCCATTCTTAATATGACTGTATGAGCTCTAACTCTATTCATATGGCAGGTCTTTTATAGCTGTCCGCATTTTGGCAGTAAACTTGCAGACATGCCATGGCGTATGGGCTATGTGTTTCGTCCAGCTCCTTCAGTACGTTCTTTATATGACAGACTCATTATTGATGTTTTTCATGTGTGTATAATTTGTGACACTTATTACTGTAGATTGGCGAATTAAGAAGTGGGTCTCCAAGACTTGTTGAGCTGAATGATTTTGTGCGTCAGCGGCACAGTAAAGGACTTCTCGATGTTCTTAGTTTTAGTGAGGTAATGAAATGTTCTCATAAACTAGTACAGCGTGCTTTCACTACCACAACACCAAGTTGTCTTTGCTAACTCTTCCGTACAAATGTTATGTGCTAACTGGCTTCTTGACAGAGCGATGTCACACCAATTGTTGAAGGTTATGGTGGTTGGGCATTTCGAGCGGAGATAGTCCCAATCGAATCCGCATACCCAGGATATGGGGAGCTTGTCGTAAGTATCCTACCAGTTGTATTATGTCATTCAAATCAACGTTTATGGATATGTTATGCTTGCTTGCACTATGAGGGACTTGACTGCAACATATCGGGCTGTCCAATCGTAACATGAATAGTGGATGGCAGTGGTATATATGTGTCCAAGTCAATGCTAGTTTCAAATATCCTCATTGCACTGCTAAATAATGTTGATATAACTACAGGGATTTATGCTCGGTTATGTAGTTATCCCTTTGTAACTGGTGACTTTAGAGTTCAGAGTCGGAGCAACGTTTATAACATCTGACCTGTCTGTTATCTTATGTTTATCTTGTATATGTTCCTGTAATTTCTCCTACAAAAACGTCTTATATTTTGGTACGGAGGTAGTAGAAGAAGAGTGTCTTTTCAATTGAAAGAAAAGGTTGTGCCACTTAATGCAACGTGCAAGTGATCATTAATCTTATGTATCTTTGCAGGTTCTACAGAACACTGACCATATAAACTCGTGTAAACCGGTGAACAAGAATGATCCTTCATACGCCGAGACTCTGGCATTTTTGGAGAAAAGCTTGAAATCACGGGGCAAAAGAGCAGAATCCTAGGCCTTGTTTTTCCTTGATGCCGGTCGAGCTGAAGTACAGTACAGTACATCGCTTGCATGCGGATAGTGCACATAATTTCCATCGGCGGTATAGAGGCTTATGTTTTCCCAAGGGATTCTTGCCCTTTTTGTAGGAGATCTGGGCGGGGTGCTGTATTTTATGAAGCCTGCGCCTAATTAGACACAGAAATACGTTGTACATGTTGCGGACGAGCTGTAAATAGTTGCTCTCTTTTGGTAGCTGATGAAGTAGCTGATCTGTTGTATATATATTGTTTCACGCCCAAACAGTACGGGTTTTTTCTTTGAAATTCAGAAGCATATGTATTACCACATCATGTTTACCCGGATGGCCGGATGCCACAGATCCTCGTGTGTCCGTAGCTTTGCTCTGGTCAGCGAGCACGCCTAGTGTTTTTGATAGTTGTTTTGCCCTCTTGTTGAGAGGTTTGGTCGATATATTTGGTTTGCATTGGGAATTTCATTTTTTTTATGTCGGACAGAAGGAATGTAATGTTTCATTTTCTCAGGGAATCTTGATTCACAGGATTTTCAAAGCGCAGGAATAGAAAAAACACATGTGAGTTCTACATGACTTGGTTTGTTTGATTGCTTCACAGGAAAATGAAATGATTCTTACCAAGAAGTTTGATGGATACAAATGATTTTGTGAAGTTGTTTTTTAGGGAATGAAAAAATCCTTAGGAAAAACTTTCCAAGGATTTAAATCCTCGAAAGCTAATGAAAATCCTTAGAATCAAAGAGGCCTTTCAGAATAAGTCAACATAACACCGAGTTTCACGAATCAGACACTAATCGTTACTCTCGATGGTGATGATGCTATTGATTGTGAACCTATATTAAGCTAGTATTTATAAAGAGGAATGAAAAAAATCACGGAAAGCGGAACTATTATGCAATACTTACCTTATGTAACACGATATGATTATTTAACTACTATGTTTGCAAAATCAATAACAACAAATGCACCAGAATTCTTAGAGAATATTCAAATACCACAAATAGCCAGCTCTATTAGTGTAATTATGTTAGAGTTAAGCCTTATAGCTTCTCACTTTTTATGGATTGGACATTTTATGACAGAACTCGGTGCATAGACTCCTTTTTTCTATATTTTTAGAGATCTAAAACTAGACATTTAACCCTGATCTCTCCCAAACCATGTGAATCCCACCCTTGGTTGGACTCGTTTCAAACAATTTCCTTTCTTTCTTGCTCGGCTCATTTGTTTCCAACATGAATAGAGAATACGCAGTCTTTTTGTTTCTGTTTCTCTTCTTCTCGTTTTTTTTCTTTTTGGTTCCATTTTCGGTTTTTCTTGTTTCTATTTCTATTTTGGTTTTATTTTCCTTTGATTTATTTCCTTTATATTTTTTAAAATAAAATAAATTCGACTTATAAGAATGTATTTTCCATTTATTTTATTCTTTTTTTTTCTATTTCCTTTTTCTTATTTTAACCTTGTCTTTCAGTTTTGTTTTCAAAATAAGTATAAGTGTTTTTATAAATAATTATATTATTTTGAAAATGCGTGAACCCTTTTTAAAATTATTTTTAAAGGTGTGAAGATTTTCTAAAAATTAAAAATTAACTTTTTTCCAGTATACGAACACTTTGTATGGATATTTTTCATAATGGCAGAAAGCTTTTTTGATTGCATGAATGTTATTTACAAATTTATGAGCACTTATTTTAGTTACATGACCATTTTTCAAACAGATAATGAAGAATTTTAATACATCATAAACATTTTAAAATACACAATCAATAGTTTTCTAATACATTAGAAACATGTTTTATACACAATGAAATTTTCTTGAAATGCACAACATACATTTTTATACACGCTTATATTTAAATAATACCTGATGAATGTATTTAATATAAGATCCTGTTTTTTTATAATACCCAATGATCATTGGGTTTTTTGAAAATACATGATTTATTTTTAAATATGTGAATGCTATTTGAAAAAATGCATGAACATAGTCTAAATGCTTGATTTTTTTAAATGCTCTAACATTTTTTAAATGAGTGAGAACTTTAAATTACATTTTTTGAGGGGTGATAACTTTAAATTACATGAACATGTTTTTTGAAACATGCGTGAACAGTTTTTATAAGTACAATAACATTTTCAAAATATGTGGAGATTCTTTTAAGATATGGGTTCACTTTTTTAAAATGACATGAGCATTCTTTTATATACGTGAATACCTCTTTTAGTTAGATGAACCTTTTTTTCTAAAATGCAGGATGCTATTTTTAGTGAATATTTTTTTAAAACATGTACACAAAAATTAAAATATATGAATATATGCTCAAAAAATGTGGAAATATTTTTAAATTACACGATCCCTTAAAAAATGTGTTCATATATCTCCAAAATATTTTCTTACTTATCTCCAAAATATACTTTTAATTGTTAGCTAGAAGAATATAAGGATAAAAAACAAAATAATGAACTTTTTCTCAACCAATGGCAGACTATTTGATTCCTAGCGCTACCGTGAGCGTCACACTAGGTAGCTAGGCCGGTTCAAGTGCAATACGACTGAATGCAAGCATGATTTACAACTTGCAATAAGCGAGTCATTTTTTGACAGATCACAATAAGCTGAGTTTTTTTAGTGCGCAG
>NC_041386.1:3436777-3453239 GCF_002162155.2 Triticum dicoccoides | reverse complement strand
GATGTTCCCCACCCAAATTTTCATAAAAGTCTCAAACACCAAAGGCTAGCAGAACAGAGATTACATCAGGGTGGGGGTGGGGGGCGGAGGTAGTGGTGCAGATACATGAGGTGTTTTTACAAGACGTTAAAGGGGCGATATGAGAAACATGAGATCACCTTTGAGCCACCAAGGAAGCTAAGTGCACCTCATCCCAGCAGACCCTTCGAAGACGGGACATGGACAAAGCCACACCATTGAAGACAACATCGTTGCGATGCTGCCAGAGATTCCAGACGGACAACATGACACACAATTCAGGGGGTGATCGCAGCCAACAGAGCGCCAGAAGCGATGGGCGAACAGGTAGCCAAACGTAAGGTGATCAACCATCTCGCTCTTAGCAGGGCGGATCGAACATGTGCAGGCGCCTGCCTTCGATGATGTGCTTTTGGAGCAAGACATCCCTGGTGTGGATGCGGCAATGGATGAGGAGCCAATAGAAGAATCACTCGGGAGGCCGCCTTATTGTCCTAGAGGAAGGTACCAAAGGGGGCCTCCACACCGCCGAAAAACCGAAGGTGGTAAATTGTGAGGCACTCAACGAGTTATTTTTGTCAATACATTGAGTGAGAATCCTACAGTCCAGAGTCTTGAAGAGGACAACAACGTCGACAATGAGGTGCAACCCGGCTCAGTTAGTTTTTGCAACACTAGTCAGTCGGGGGGTCCACCGAGACATCCTCATCAACAACGTGCGAGAAGAGAGTCAACATGTCCATGCATAGGAATAAGCTGAGTTAGATGACCTCAGAACACGAAAAACGGTTTTTTCATAGAATGAAGATTTGAAAAAATGAGTTATAGACGCTTCCTTGCAAATATTGTGTCGATGTTAACTATGGGGTTAGGGCATCTCCAACGCGATAGCTCAAAGCGGCCCTAAATGTCTGCTGTGTGGCCCGAACACTTTTTTCATCCAATGGGGTACATCAGACATCCTGGAGTAGTCTGGTTGTTTGAAATCCCATAAATCAAAGACAAATGTTGGGAGGTTTGGGAAAGTTTGCACACACTACACACCGGCCTCAGATGGTACCACAAACCCACTTCCCCATCTTTACCCCTCTCTTTCTCCTTCCTCAATTGGACAAGAGATGGACATTTATTGCACCAGCTTGAAGGGCAGCCCTCCATCCTCTCTCCCTGGACCTTTGATGTGTCCGATTTCAGCGGCATTTCTATATTTTACCCGTGGGCCAGCTGACCCAACAACTTTTAAGGAAAGCAACCTAAAACACTGTACACTTAGTGTTTATTATGAACAAAGTTTTTAAAAATTAATAAAACTCTCCATTCGCAATTTTTTTCTTCAAAATTAGCGATGAACCCACAGATTTTTTAGGTTGCCTCTGTTACGGTCCAATTTGATGCAAGGAGTTGGAGATGCCTTTACACGGGTTTCAGCTTAGAAGATATTTCCAGTTTTCGGCCCTGGTGCAGCCCAAGTCCAACCCCGACCATCATCCCTCTCCAGTTTGGGAACCACCATTCCATCTCCTTCCTCTCCTCCCGTGGGCGGCGGCGGCGGCTGCAGATCGGAGCAAGGACGCAGCAAGGTAACTCCATCCATCCATCCATCCCTCCCTCCCCAGGTCCGCGGCCAGGATGGTGGACGCGTGGTGGCCGCTGCTCGCCGCGGCCGTCCCAGCCATCGTGGCCGGCCAGGCCATCCGCGTGAAGCGGCGGCGCGACGAGGAGCAGCGCCTCAAGGCGGCGCGGGGGCGCGAGAAGAGCTCCGACGAGGTCTTCGTCTGCGAGCGCGTCTGCACCTCCAAGCGGATGCTCAAGAAGGTGGGCGCCTTCTCCAAGGACCCCATCCCGGACACCTGCGTCACCGTCTGCGGCGTCTCCGAGCTCGACGCCTGCGCCGACGCCTGCGGGCGCACCGTCTGCGTCAACCAGCACCAGGTGCCCAACTGGAACGACGTCTGCCTCAAGCGCTGCCAGAGCGAGTGCCTCAAGCTCTCCTCCACCGTCATGTAGTAGCCAGTTGCCGCGCCCCTTATCCTGATGCGGTCTGTCCTGCTTCAGTTTACTTTCCTGCCTAGAGACTTCAGACATCTGTGGCTGTCAGTTTATATATCCGCAGCGGAGGATCGGAGAAATCCGAGTGAAATGGGCTTATCCTCGTTGTTATGCTCGGTTCATTCCATCGATTCTTTGAAAAATTGACCTCTGCACATATCTTTTGTCGAGTTGAATCATGGTTTGCTAGCTAGCTAACCTACCATGCCCTGATTTGATAGGCGTAAATGAGGCCCGGTTCGCCCTTTTGGATGAAATATTTGCACTGTTGAAATCCATATGCGTTTGTCTGAATTTGCTGTTGAATTCCATATGCATTTCCCTGAAGTTGCTGACTTAGATATTTATTTGAGCATGTTGAGCATTATTTGAGAATGATGCTCACTTATTTAGATTTGATGATGGCCCTGTTGGATGAAATTCTGGCTAGTCGAACCCCATATATGTTGCCCGCAGTTGCATAGCGTTGTGAATCTTTGGACCTCTTTCAAGTTAATTTATTAGGCATTGCACATAGGGAATTTGCGCATAGTGGACGGTTAATGCGTGCTGATACTGTCAAGAAAGGTCGGGTTAGACCAAAGTTGGCATGGGAGGAGTCCGTAAAGAGAGATCTGAAGGACTCGGATATCACCAAAGGTTTAGCCATGGGCAGGTGCATGGTGCCAGAACCATGACTTGGTTTTGATATCTTATGGGTTTTAAGTCTAGCCTACCCAACTTGTTTGGGACTGAAAGGCTTTGTTGTTGTTGCTGTTGCACACAGGGAGGCTTGTTGCCCTTTCTAGTGCAGCAGCCAAAGTGATGATCATTTTTCTTCAGCTGAACCATTGCTTTGTTGACAATATTTTAACAGCTATGAAATGTATTACATGGCTCATTTCTTTTAGCCTTGACAGTGCTATCAGCATATGAGCTTATATATCTGGTATATACCAGTTGTCGCGTTCTTATCCTGATGCAATGTTTAATGCTTCAATTTATTTGTTTACAAACTTTAGACATCTGTGGCTGTTATATCCGGAGAACTGCAATCATGTGAAATTGCTTATCCTGATTGTTATCCTCTGTTCATTTCATTGATTCCTGCAAATTTATTCTCACATTTGTCAGGCTGAATCATGATTTCAAGCTATGCTATGATGTCCTGATTTGCTAGCTGTTAACGAGGTTGGGCAGGCCCTGTTAGAAATGTTGACCAGTTGAATTCCATCTATGTTTGCCATCAGTTGCCGCCTGTGATCTCCCTTTGAGTATGATGCTTATTTCTAAATAGATGATAGGTGTTTTGAAGACTTCACTTCGGTGTGGTGATCTGGTGGATATTGAACTCTGAAAAAACATTTGGGGTCCATATGCCGCCTGTGATATCCCTTTGAGTATGATGCTTATTTCTTCATAGATATCAAGTGTTTTGAAGAATTTTAGAGTTATGATCTTTTAGATCTTTTCAAGTTAAATTTCTTGAGCATTGCATACAGGCAGGTTTGCTTTTGTTCCAAGTGCAGCATCCAAGGTGCATTTTATTTGCTTTAGCTGGACCATTGATTTGTTGACGATATTATAGCAGCTATGGAATGGATTACATGATAGTAACGTGTTTTCTTCAGGTTGGACGCTATTTTACCAAAATGTCGCAAACCTATTGTTTTTTGAAAAGAATATATAAATTGGCCTTTGCATCGATGGACCGGATTGATGTAGGCTGTCATATATCAAAGGGTTTGTTTAGGGCACATCTAGATGTGCTTTAGTTATTGCACATTTAAGTTTTGATAATGTTATTAATTAATAACATAGGACTTAGATGTGTAATACTTAGAGCACATCTAGATGTGCCTTAGCAAAACTGTATCATTAATTAATAATGTCAACCAAAGCTAAATATCGACACCAATTAAACCGGATTACAAAATAAATAGAAATCCAAGGGCCATCCAAATTAGGCCTGCCCACGGCAGTATCGATCTCCACATTCCTTCGAAAAGAGATCGCCAAATGTGATGCTGTTGTTGAAGGATCGACCAGAGGTTGAACTTGTGTCTTTCATGCCCCAAGTCGAGCTTTGAACCAACACCTTGACAGAGGACATGCCTATACATAGCGAACCCTGCTACTACATTCACGCTGTTATACCTCACACGCCCGGTGAGATGTGGAGAAGGCGGAGCCATCTGCTCGTCCATCTGTGAGGTGTTGGTAACTGTCCCTTCATCTAGAGCAATTCGCTCGTTCCGATTCACAAGAGCACGGTACGCAGATTTGACAGAGTAGATGCCACTTCTTTCATGGGCCCATGTTTGGAAATCATCCCCACCACCCCGTCGTAGTGGGATATTTAGAATTGCATCGGCATCAGGGGCTAAGAAGGTGTCTCGGATTAGCTCCCGTCGCCAAGTCCAATTATCAGTATCCAACTCATCAACAGTACCCAGTGTGGTTTCTCCTGGCATAACCGTTGGGGCAAGGGTGGAAAGGTCGGGTATCCATTGGTCGTTCCAAATGGAGATAGAGCTCCCGTCACCCATCCTCTTAATCAACCCTGTTTGAAGCGCCCCTCTTCCGGCCACTATAGCTCGCCAAATGGCCGAAGCTGATTGCGGAACAATAGCCTCCATGAATTCAGAGTCAGGGAAATAACGTCCCTTCATTACCCGCGCACATAGTGAGTTAGGGTTTGTGATGAATCTCCATCCATGTTTGCCCAAAAAGCGCAAGATTAAACAGCTCGAGATCGGGAAAACCCATTCCACCATGAATTTTTGGAGATGCAAGTTTCTCCCAAGACAGCCAATGCATAGACCGTCGATCGAGGGATCCACTCCACCAGAATTTTGCCATGCTAGCAGTTAACCCTTTGCATACCTTCTTTGTCAAAAGGAAGCAGCTCATATTGAAAGTTGGGATAGCTTGGATGACTGATTTAATTAGTGACTCTCTTCCAACGCAAGCTAGAAGCCTCTCTGCCCAACCATTCATCTTCCCCTTCGATCGGTCACCTATGTGATCGAAGGTGCCACTGGTGATCCTACCAACTGTAGTCGGTAGTCCAAGGTATCGCTCGCTGAAAGCTTCCACCTGAATCCCTAAGACAAACTTAACAGTCCGCCTTCTGGTGTTCGACGTATTTGGTGAGAAGAAGACAACACTTTTCTCCCGATTCACTGACTGGCCCGAACATGTTGCATATATGAGTAGAATAGCATTGAGCCTATCAGCACTCTCCTGTGTTGCACTGATGAAAATGAGGCTGTCATCGGCAAAAAGCAGATGGCTCACCCAGGGCGCTCGGAAAGACACTCGTATGCCCCTGTCCACAACACCGCCTCCATAAGAATTCATCAATGAGGTGAGACCTTCTGCACAGAGGAGAAAAAGAAACGGTGACATGGGGCAGCCCTGTCACAGACCCCTAGAGGGATCAAAAAACGGAAGGAGCTCACCATTCACCCTAACTGTGAACCTTACTGAGGAGACACATTTCATTACCAGATTTACAAAATTAACACTGAAGCCGAGCTTGATCATGATTGCCTGTAAGTAATGCCATTCCACTCTATCATAGGCTTTCATCATGTCTAGCTTGACAACACACATATAGTTCTTCCCTTTCTTCCGCCTTCTCATGGTGTGAACACTCTCAAAGGCCACAACCACGTTATCAGTAATCAGGCGGCTGGGAACAAAAGCACTTTGTTCCTCACCCACCACTGTATCCAGTAACTCTTTGAACCGAATAGAAATCATTTTGGCGGCGATTTTATACGGAATTGGACACAAGGAGATGGGACGGTACTTAGATATCGATTGAGGGTTCCTTACCTCTGGTATAAGAGTTATGGAAGTATCATTGAAACCAAATGGTAGTTCTCCCCCATTCAAAAAAAACCAAGAATCGCCGGTACTAGATCTCCTTGAATAAGGTCCCAGTGTCGTTGGAAAAAACCCGCAGTAAACCCGTCGACACCCGGGGCTTTGGACGGTGACATCTGAAACAGAGCCGTCCGCACCTCATCATGTTCTAGTGGCGAGTCATCAGGGGAATCCTACCAGATGAAAGCACTCTTCGGCGTCGTCACATTAAAGTTATAAGCAGATGCAATGTCTGCCATGCTATGGATGAGGACTTAATGCATGCACTAATGCATTGCTCACACGCTAAACTGTTTTGGGAGCAAGCCTTTGCTCTTTTTGGCACTCGAAGGCGCTTGCATCCCAGTACATGGTCTTGTGACATCATTTGTGATGTTCAGTTTTCGGATACCGAGAGGGCTCAAATGATCTCAGTTATGTGGACGATATGGCACTCAAGAAACAGAATCACACATGATGATGATCAGTTGGATCCTTTCTCTTCGGTTCGACGCATCAGAGAGGACCTGGCCTTGTTGGATATCCCACAGGCTCATGCTTCGATACTCCCAGGACATGGTTGGCGACCTCCTGATCCTGGTGTGGTTAAAATTAATACTGATGCGGCACTGGATATGGACTCCGATAAAGTAGGTGCAGGGAGGGTTGCCCGCTCAAGCAACGCTTTGCTGGGTGCATGGAGCAAACCACATGTTGGAGTGACGGATCCATTCATTGGTGAGACCCTGACACTCCGAGACGGTGTTATATTTGCAAATCTGCGTGGTTTCACCCATGTGATTATGGAGACGGACTACCTGGAGATTGTTAATCTCTGGAAATATCACCACAATAGTTATTCTGTGATGGCACTTTTACTTCTAGAAGTTGGAGGGCTTGCTTTAGCTTTTGATTTGTTTGATGTTCAATATGTATCCAGAGCGGCCAACGTACCGGCCCATCTTTGTGCAAAGCATGCTGATGGTCACCGAGAGTTGGACTGACTCGAGACCTTCCTTTCTGCTCATCAGTTTATTGGCTGATGATGCAAGGAGTTTTTTCGTTCAATAAAAGCTCCCAGGTTTGAACGCAAAAAAAGAGAGAGAGGGAGAGAGAAGGCGGAGGCGGGACGCAAAGGAAAGAGCAGATTTTATTATTTTTTGACTGGTGATGAAAGAGCAGATTGGTTCGTGGAGCGGTCGAAGTTGGAAAGGAGACGAATAGGAAAAGGTAGGGGCACAGTTAAAAAGACCAGCCAAATACCTAAAGAAAAGGAAAGACTAGTACTTGGCGGCCGTCGCCATGCCTACCTCTTCTCCGTCTTCCAAAATCATCGGCGGCGGCGGCGGCGGCCATCGTCGCGCAGGCCGTGTCCGGGTCGCACGTCCTCACGGTCGACGGGTACTCCCGCACCAAGGGGCTCGGCACAGGCAAGTACATCAAGTCCGGAACGTTCGACGTCGGCGGTGTATCCTGTACTAGCCCGACGGTAGAACCTCGGATGACGCCGATTGGATACCCATCTATCTACGTCTCGTTCACACCGATGCCGACGAGGTCAAGGCACAGTTCAAGATTAGTTTGGTCGATCAGCACGGGGAATCAGGGACATCATGCAGCAACGAAAGCCAGATATGCACCTTCAGAGTAAAAGAAGGACCGTGGGGCTTCGGCGTAATCAAACGTAAGGACTTGGAGGGATCTGTGTACTTGAGGGCTGATGCCTTGAGAATCAGGTGCGATGTAACGGTGTCAAAGGAGATCGTCACCGAGCTCATGGTCGCTCCGCCGGTCCTGGTGCCGCCGTCAGACATGCGCCGCCATCTCGGCCGGCGAGGGCTCGGACGTCACGTTCGAGGTCGGCGGCGAGAGGTTTCCTGCGCACAGGTGCATGCTTGCCGCCCGGTCCTCCGTCTTCAGGGCGGAGCTGCTTGGCCCGATGAAGGAAAGGACCGCAACTCGCGTACGGATCGACGACGTGGAGCCCAAAGTGTTCACCGACTCGCTGCCTGAGATGGACGACGGGGACTCGACGGCGATGGCTCAGCATCTGCTCGTGGCGGCGGACAGGTATGACATGGAGAGGCTCAAGCTGATCTGCGAGGAGAGGCTCTGCAGCCGCCACTGCAGAAGCACGGTGGCGACTACGCTGGCATTGGCCGAGCAGCACGGTTGCGGTGCGCTCAAGAAGGCGTGCTTCAGGTTCCTCACTTCTCCGGGGAACCTGACAGCGGCCACGGCGAGCGAGGGCGTTCAGCATCTGAGGAGCAGCTGTGGCTGTCGTTTATACTAGTATATCAGGAGTGCAAGCGATTGAAATCGATTCCTCCTTGTGTCCTTATGTCCCATAATATAAGAGCATTTTTAATACTACACTAATGTAAAAACGCTCTTTATATTATGAAACGGAGGGAGTATTTGTTTGCTAAAGAAACTAGTTCCGCGGCACTTTTCCCCTGGATTTCTCTAGTGTATCATCAATGTGAGTAACCAACGCACCGAGATTGCCGATGCCGTCGACACATATCTGGGGACGAGACTTGCCTGCTCCTCGTGCGTGCGTCCATCCGTGCTTCCGCATACGTGGCTTGATTTGATTGAAACAAAATAAGGCCCGATCCCATTCTTTTTAAAATCAGAGGAGGGAGGAGGAGATGATTAGATTAGAAAAAAAAAGCCGTAGGATGAAGTCGAAGCATGGGAGGGAGCAGACAAGCCGGATCCCATATCTGATAGCATCTACTCCCAGTGAAGTGAAGTGTACAACTGAATGCGCTGCCGGCCGTTCCGCACCTCTGGCACTCGCTCCTATGCTTCGCCGCCACCACACGTCACATCCACAAAGGAAACGAGAGAGAGAGAGACGCCATGGCGACCGGCGTTGGCGGTCGCTGCCCCTCCCCCATCCTCGCGATCGCGTTGCTCGTCCTCTGCTTCGCCGCCCCACTGACGACGGCCCGGTCCCAGAGGAAGCCTGCTTGGCTAAAGACCATCCCCAACACGCCCGCAGCCGCCGCCGGCGTCTCGGCCATCGCCGGGAAACACTCGCCAGGTGCGTGAGATGTGCTCGATCGTCTCCTGCTGATGTACTGTACACTATACATATAAGAGAGTTACAATTTGGAAAGTATATATAGAAGATAAACATACATAGGGGATAAAATCCGACAAATCTGCAACAACTTCCGAACCATTGCAACCAAAATTTGGAAACTTGTCTAGAAAAGGAGGTAAATAATCAATCCTACTAACTTGATTTTTGCCACCAATTCGTACGTGCTGCCCTCTGGAAAGATAGCAAATAATTCAAATTTGTGGCTTCATTGGTGTCTGCACGGGATCGGGATGAGTTATAGCACCGGCCGGATCTCTCTTCTCTCAATCTGTCATCTGTTGATTGATCGCAAGTACTAGTATTGTAGTAGAACAAATATTCCTCGTCGATACACAACCAAAGTGATCGAGTGCAGTGCTGTATCCGGATCGGGGTCTGGACAAGCACACACTAGCCCTGCTGTCTCTACATCTCATATGCTCTGCTACTGTTGCTCATTGTAAGCACACCAGTTGGGTTTAATTTTTTTACTTCTCCTGGAAGTATGTAGTATAGCCAGCTAGCGAAGGCCTTCTTCATTTTTTACTTCATCTGTTGCACGTTTAATTATTCTACTCTAAGGCCTTTTTTGGTTCATAGGATAGGATTGTCGTAGGAATAGCAAAGAAAATTTGTAGGAAATGAGATGACATGTATTTCAAATCTTATGAGTAGGAATAGAAAACTAGATATCATTTGGTTCACACTGAAGGAATTTTTTCATTGAGTTTAGGCTCATTTTTATTTTCCTATGAAATGTGAAGGATAGAAACTAATCCTATGTAGGAATAGGAATCCATTCCTATGAACCAAAAGGCTCTAAAAAAATCCTATAAAAATCACATCCTCTAAAATTTCTATGAAATTCCTCCAAACTAAAGGAGGCCTAAAATAGTTTCATAACGGTTGTTCGTTTCTTATTCGATAGGCCGAATCATGGCTGACACGGATATCAAGAAGATCAGTTTGCCAGACGGGCTATGTGCTCATGTAAGTCATGATCGATGCAGCTCTATTGGAGAATGCTTCTGTTGTTTGCCAATTAATTTCTGCTACCCGACTATGGATGAGTGCAAAAGAAAGTGTAAAAAATCCTCATCTTCAGAACTACTAGCGATGACATTCTCTTCTCCTTTACCTACTCCTTAATTTTCCAGCCTAGTCAAATTGGCTTACAACCAAGATATGATGCCCGAATAAGAGCAATACATAGCAATTGTTGCTATTTGGTTTGGCAAATTGTATTTAAACCTTTACAATTATTGCCGGCTAAGTTCAAGTAATGCAACCTAGGTAATGCGAGGCCTAAATCAGAAGTGCTTTTCCTTGATACTCGTCCAGCAAATATGAACCGAGCTATTGCCATATGGGGAGAAGAGGCGACGAGTCTCTTTAAAACAAGATCTCTAAGTATGATGTAAAAAAATGTGCATGTAATTCAAAAAAAAAAGTTCCTTACCATTCAAAAATAATAATATATGCTACATTTTACAAAATGTTCTCGCGTTTCAAACAAAATGTTTGTGAAATTTTTAAAAAATGTTTATCCAATGTATTCAAATGTTCAAAAGTCTAAAAACAATGTTTTGCAAAATATAAAATATGTTTCAACATGTATTCAAAATATATATTAAAAACAAGTATTTTAAAAATATGTTAAGCAACCATTTAAAAATGTTAAACATATATAAGAAAATGTTGAAGGTGTATCAAAAAAATGTACAATGTGTGTAAAAATGCTCATGTTGTATATGAAAAATATACAGTGTGTTTGAGAAAATAGATCAATACATATATTTAAAAAATGTTAGTTAAAGGTATATAAAAATGTTTCTATTGTATATGAAAGATGTAAAATATTTGTAAAAAGGTAGAAATGTAAGGAAAAAAATGAAAAATAAGAAAAATAAAATTGATGAAAAAACAACGAAGAAAAACAATAAAAATGTACATATAGACAAACAATGGAAACTGATGAAAAACCTAGGAAAGCCGTGCAAAACAGTGGAAACAAAAATCATGCTGTAGTGAAGGGTCGGTCTGGTAGAGCGCCTACTAGAGGCGATACAGAGCTCTGCTTCGCAGCAGGTGATATACAGCTCTGGCGGGAAGACACAACAAAACGCGTCCTGTCCTTCATGGACCAAGCGATGTCTCGGTTTGGGGCTTGAGGGTGCAGCGTGTTCCAAGGTGTTCCCACTTACGGAGTACTTCCTCTGTAAACTAATATAAGAGTGTTTAGATAAAAGTAGTGATCTAAACACTCTTATATTAGTTTACAGAGGGAGTACTATATAATTGGAACAGGAATAGTTATCCTCCCCGCTTTGCCCTAAATATAAGGAAAAGCCCATAATTCGTCCCCATCCAAGCCGCACATGTTTGTTGTCGCCTTGCTGTCCGCACTCAAAATTTTGCCTAGCCCTACTTGGAGCGGCGACTTTGAAACGGTTTTGAGATTTGATATCCTCATCTTCTACCGATGGAGTTCCTTGGTGAAGACAAGTTGTCAAGGTTAGTTTGCTACATCGATGAAAGATATTACTGCGGAGATGTCTGCTCCTCCTGAATCGGCGAAGAGGCGAGCTCTTGACAAGGTTTTGGTCTGGTTTCGGTTTTACTTTCTTTCATTTTCTGTTTGTTTTTCCTTTTGCCCCTCTATTTTCGTTTTCTGATTTCATTTTCCTCCTTTTTGTGTGTTTTAAGTTTCTTTTTTGTTTACAAATATATAAAGATTATTTACACATACCTGGATTTATTTTAATCCATGAATACAATTTAAAACTACAGGTACATTGTTTAAAAAGGCACAGCCACTTTGTAAGATTATTACATTAACATTTAAAAAGTAAGTCAATATTTCTCTAATTACATGAACAGTTTAAAAAAAAATACACCAACACTTTCTAAAATTACATCAAAGAATATGTGTGGACCACATTATTTCAACTACATGAATATACAATGAACATTTTTGAATATACAATAGATATTTTAAAAATGCACGATAAACATTTTCTACTACACAACGTACATTTTTTTACCACGTTCTATATGACATGCATGCAAGCGAAACAAGCATGCATGCCCTGGCTGGGTCAATCAATCCAAGGAGTAGATGATCTCCTCGAACGCTGCCACGTGCTCCTCCGCGACGGCCATGAAGAGGTCGACGCCGCCGTTCGCCTTGCGTGACGGCACGAAGATCATGAGCCCCTCAATAGGCAAGTCCGGCGGTATGAAGGCGGACGGTGCCCCGGTGCCAAAGTCGAGCTGATGGAACCTGAACCCCAGCCAGCTGTCCACCTCTGCGTCCGGGCAGAACATCGTGCCGGCAGCGGCCGCCGTCGCGACGAGCTCCTCCCCGTTCGCGTCCGCCACTCCGCCGAAGTCCACGAAGGACTGCACGTACTCGTCGTCGATGCGTGCCACGGCGTCGCGGATGGCGCCGACCACGCCGCCGTAGCTCGAGTTGAGGACGTCCCGGACCTGCAGCCTTGGGAAAGCCCAGAGCACCATGTTCCCGAAGAAGTCCATCGGCACGGGCGGGTTGGCCCTGCCCCTGCAGTTCACGGCCACCCTCACCTTGGTGAACTCCTCGGGCTTCAGCTCCCGCGCCGCCGTGATTTTCTTCCAGACGTGCGCGAGGAGACACTGGAACGTGCTGCAGCGGGCGCCGACGTGGGCTTTGAGGTCGGCGACGAACTCAGCCGTGAAGTGCACCGTGAGGTTTTTGATCCTGTCCATGGGCACGACGGCGTAGGAGTCTCGGTCTCCACAAGTGAACTCCCGTGACCGGTGGTCGAACACCGGCGCCGGCGTGCTTCGGGGCACGGACGTTCTCGCACGGCCGAGGAATGGGGTCGGCGTGGTGAAGTCCTTTCCCTCGCGCACCGCCGTCGCCCACGCGGTGAAAAACATGCTCATGGAGTGGCCGTCGGCGGCGTGATGGTGGGAGCATATGCCGACCACGAGACCACCGCACCTGTACCTGTTGAGCTGGATCTGCAGCAGCGCCGCCCCAATGTTCTCCTGCACAAGAAAAAAAAAAGGTACAATAAGCGGTTGCAAGCGGCCATGTGCTACGTTTTTAGTGCATGCATGCATGTAACGTGAGTTGTGGCACAAGCAAAATCATGTATATTAATACCTCTGGTATCGTAGGGTAGAGGTCCTCAGCGTCTCCGGCCATGCGGCCGTCGACGAGCACGTCCGCCAGGTCGACCGGCACGGCGGCCTCGATCAGGAGCACGCCCTCATTGTTGACGTGGAGGAAGCGCCGGCCATGATCGTCGAGGGCGAGCCGCCCCGCCAGGTGAGGGTATGCTGCGATGGCCCTGAGGAGTCCTTCCTTGACCGCCTCGTTGGACGGCGCCGGCCCGGGGTACACGAGCACGGTGGGGATGAAGGCGTCGGCGGCGGCGCGGTCGAAGACGGTCAGCGGGACCTTCTCGCCGTCGAGCGGGTGCGGCACCGAGCACACCGGCTTCACCATCGTGCTGCTCGTGATCTCCATCGATGAGACTCTGGTATGTTTCTAGCTCTAGCTACGTACGTAGGTTCGCACTCTGTGATCTCGACTAGTACGTGTTGCACGCTTTGGTAAACGGGAGTAACTTGCATTTATAACTTTGATTGATGCAGAGCCGAGTCAGGGCTGGTAAAAATCCTGCGTGTTTTACTTTGATGCGGTCATGCAGAGCTGAGCGGAGCCAACGACTAAACTAGTGTGAAAACGAGTAGGAGATTGGGAGTACACTGTACCGTGGGTATATGATATGATTATTAATCGAGGTAGCCGTGGGTATACGTTGTTAGAGTCGGCAGTACTTTGGGCCCAAGTTTCTCCCTCATGAGACAGGATGAGAGCAACTGATAAGGCAAAGAAAGAGATTCGGGACGGGGTCTTATCCTGTAGTTTATACTTGGTGTATCGTCCATGAAGTTAAACTTGTGCTGCGAAAATGCTGGATAAGGTAAAACACTGTGGAAGGTTGAAGTGGCTTGCCCTCAATGGCCTTCATTGCAACTTAATTGCACCGATGGTCTCTCGAGAAACTTATTTGCATTTCTGGCCTCCGAAGGAGTGGCGTCAATTGTATGAGTGTTGGAGCCTCTAAGCGAGTGTGTTGCCAACTATATTGACGATTTGTAGAGTCGCGCCATCCACGTTGGCATAGCTTGCACACGCCGTTATTTCTACCATCGAGGTATGGGATATGCTACCTCCGTTCGGGTTTATTAGTCCCTTTAAATTTGAAGTCGAACACTCAATTGTATGAGTGTTAGCGCCTCTAAGAGAGTGTGTTGCCAACTATATTGACCATTTGTAGAGTTGCACCATCCTCATTGCACACGCTGTCATTTCTAGCATAGAGGTATGGGATTTGCTACCTCCATTCGGGTTTATTAGTCCCTTTAAATTTGAAGTCTAAATTAGACCAGAAATTTAACAAACAATATATGTGTTTAATTAGGTATATGATGGGATAAATGTGAGCGACATGTTTTCAGATCCAGGATTTTTTAAGGGCTACGTGGATATGGTTCTCATGGTCTCCCCCAACTTCTTTCTTCGGTTTCTTGGCACCATGGAGGTGCTCGGGAAGTTTGGCGTGGTAGTCAGGGGAATCCATATCAAAGTTGTTTCTCAGTTTGTCTCCTTCGGATCCTGCAGCACAAGCACTTCAAAATTGACGGCTATTGTAATCCCTCGTGAAGATCCTCTCTTATCAATCCCTTTTCTTGTGCTTTGAAGTTGTTAAAATGCATCGGTTCATTGAGAGTCAAGGAACAAACGAACTTTCAGGAATGCATGATTAGTTGCTCCTCAAATGGCATTGCACATAGGGCATCCTATTAAAAAAGCACGGAGAACACAAATGGCATCCTATTTAAAAAAATACAAGAAGAACACAAGAATGCATGATTAGTTGCTCCTCAAATGGCATTGCACATAGGGCATCCTATTAAAAAAGCACGGAGAACACAAATGGCATCCTATTTAAAAAAATACAAGAAGAACACAAGAATGCATGATTAGTTGCTCCTCAAATGGCATTGCACATAGGCATCCTATTAAAAAAGCACGGAGAACACAGATGGCATCCTATTTAAAAAAATACAAGAAGAACACAAGAATGCATGGTGGTTGCTCCTCAAATGGCGTTGTAGATAAGGCGTCCTAAAATGGTTTTGCATATACATCATCCTCAAATAGTGTTGTTACAGACGGCTGTGTGCAAAGGCCCGGGGTTATCCTCCTTTTCGGGGAAAAAATGGCGTTGCAGATATTAGTGCCACAAAAACGAGAACATGACTAAAAAGAGCCAAAGAAAAGGTCGACACTAGTGGGATTCGAACCAAAAAATCTACTACTTAGTTGTTTCGTAGCTTACCTTTTGGAGCGGCCATACCATGTGATACATGGTGTGTAGTATATCATATACTCATGTACCTCAACTATTGTCTAGCCCCATTGTCAAGAGAAATAACGGCGTGTGCAAGCAACATCAACATTCAACAAGGATGGCATAATAACTCCATAAAACACAATATAATTAGTGCCGCACCCTCTGAGAGGCGCTCACACTCTCTAAATGACCTCAGTACAAGTGGCACATCTCCTTGGGGCCTAGAGATGCCAATAAATGTTTTGAGGGGCCATCTGTGTAATTAAGTTGTAATGAAAGTCATTTAGAATACATTATACGGGTTCCATGCTCTATTATCTTAAACTGGAAGTGGAATGGAGAGTTGCCATTATAATATCATTGGTCGGTATTAACCCTCACAGCACAACCTATAGTTCATAGACACAACACCATTAGCCATCCAGGTGTTGCCAGTTCACTAACACGGAGATATGTTTAATGAGAATAGAGGAGGAGGTTCTTGGGAAAAAATACCACCAAAATTTAGGTTAGCTTCAAATTAAATTCAAATAAAACATAAATTTCATCAAAACTTGTAAGAATTGAGTGAATTATGACTTGAATAACTCAAAGATAATTATTGAAATTTCCACAATTTTCTATATTTCAGGGAGATCCAAAAGTATTACGTTGCCGAAATTTTAAACCAAGACAGAAGGCACCCACATCCTCCACAACTCATCACCCTCAATTTTTCTTTCCAGTTGTATCGCAGGTTCCCCTCAACTTTGGCAGCAGATCTAGCACCATGGCACAGAGAACCTTGGATCCATGCTCACCGTGTAGTCTAGTTTTCTTATGCTAAGTTTATATGTACCTAGAAGGGGTGGTGTTCTAGGCGGATGCTATGTCACATGGAGGCTCCATCCTTGTCTTGGCATGGTTGCCACTGTCCGTGCCAAGGCACTATCTACCTCATCATAACTCAGTGAATTATTATCGAAATAACTCCAAAACAATTACTAGAATTTCCAAAAAAAAAAGATATTTTGAGAAGATCAGAATAGACAGAGGA
>NC_041386.1:3427324-3436608 GCF_002162155.2 Triticum dicoccoides | reverse complement strand
GCTCATCCTGTAGTCTTGGTTTTTTGTGCTAAGTTTATAGATGCCTAGAAGGGTGGTGCAATGGTGGATACAACGTTGCATGGAGGCATCATCCTTGTGTTGACAAGGTTGCCTTCACATGGTCGTTTTATGGTTTGACATGTTGTCTTGTTTTGCCGTTATTTTCATGTATGCTTATACATCTTTATCCGTTTTGCACAGGTCTGGTGATGAAGCAGCAATTCAACTACCTACCCCGACAGAGGTGTGTCTCCAGCAGCAGAGTGTTTGGCAGTCTCAGGTTGTCACACAGTAAGGTGGATGATTAAGAAAGCTCTTCGAAGCCTTCAATATTACTATTTCATACCGTGCATGTTTTGTCTTCAACGACTTTTTCTCTAGAGGCATGGGGAAAAAAAATCAAAGATGCAAAGGCCAAAGGTAGAGACGACCAACTCGAAATATTGGTAAATAAATTTGTTGCTGCTTGTACTGAGGTTAGAAGTGTTTGACCTATAGACATGGAATGGAAGTAGTCAAAGATATGGAGGCTAGATGTAGAGACGACCACCTCACATATGCTGGGTAGTTTTAGGAGAATTTGTTACCGCCGGCACTCGTATCATTTTCCGTGATCTACTTATAGTTACCCGTCGTTATTGTATCAAGGGTAAAACTAGAAAAAGTCAACTAGTAGCGACACCGAACCATGACTTGCTCTACGCTAGCTAACTCTCGGGTTGGTAGCTAGGTATCGACTGGTTCTTGGACTTACCCTGCACACGCATGCACGCATGCTGCCGATCGATTGATGCGTGCACGTCAGAATTAGACAAAGGGTCCGTCTAGATCTCAGTCGACTTAAACTTCGTGAAGTCTAAGTCGTCTGACGTCATATATAAATTGATCGCACGATTTAACTCCGTTCGCACGCCTGGAGTCAGTTTCCCCGTTCCTTTTGTGTTGGCCTGCGTTGGCCTGCGTTGGCTCATCACGTGGGCTGCTGTTGGGCTGTGTTGACATTGTCCATTTGTTGTGCCTGTGTTTTTCTGTTTTTTTATTTGTGCTTTTTACTGGAATTGCTAGAACATTGTCCCGTTGGTGTATTGCTACACAGCACAATGTAGCTCTTATTTTTTACGCTAGCATTGCTAATGCTCTGTTCCTTCTTTTTATGTCATCTTGTTTCTTTTTAAATATTTTTTACATTTTTTTGTATTTTTAAATGATAAAGAAATATTTAATGCAACAAAGAAAAAATAATAACAAACAAAATATAAAGAAGAAGACAATTTAATTGGCTGTGACCAACGAATAAGGCCGACTAGTGTGCAAATGGGTCAATATTATTTTAGAAGGGGAAAGAGTAATTTGCATGCGAATAACATGTAATTGTGTGCAACATGTAATTGTGTTCGATCGAGGACATGCAATTGCATGCAGCTGAAATGTGTGCAACTGGGTAGCTAGACAAGCAACTCATGTGGCCGACGTATGTGCCACCTGATGGCAAATATTAAAAAAAGAAAAATAATTAAGTTTGCTGGCAAATATTTCAAATATGAATTTGAATCTTCCCTCATTCCTCACAAAACAATCGAGAGTTGCAATCTCTTTGAAGACATGCAATTATAGTCGGGCGATGCTTGCACTTGCGTGCATAGTAGCAACTGCAATTGCCTTCCTTCACCTGGACATAACATTACTGAGTTGGAGTTGCAATCAGAAGACGCACATGCAATTGCATAACTATTGGAAGACATGCATTTTGCAGCCGGGGTGAAGCTTGCAGTTGCGTGCCTACTAGTAAACTCCCTTCACAACAGCACTAAAAATGTGTCCGAGGATCTGGACAAGTAACTCTTCTCTCCTTCAATATGCTTTTTTTTTAGAAAATGAGCTCTGCTGTCAGAATCAGATACAAAAAACAAAAATTAATTTTTTCTTCATCCTTGGAAAAACAAAAAAAATGCAAAAAGAAAAAAAGGAAAAAAATGTGTATGATTTCAAAAAGTAACGAAAAAACACAAACTGGTTGTGAGATCGGGATCTTGATTTGTGTTTGCGGGCATGGCCGAAAACGGGGGTGTTATGGTGCTCGTGTGACACATAGCGAGGGTAGGGGATTCACGGGGGAGCTGCCCCCCTTCCGACCAAACAAAAAAGTCTAGTTGCGAAAAATGTTTGTAAAAAGACATGTAGTTATAGTCCAGGGGACAACGCTTGTAATTGCATGACTGGTTGCCCCCTTCTCTCTTGTTGCCGCCCCTCCGACAAAACAAATGCGCCTAGTTGCAACTAAGTTAGAAGACACTAAGTCACGACCATACTAGAAGACATGCGGTTGCATGAGTATAGTTGGACATGCAGCTGGACACCTCTCTCTCGCTGCCCCCCCCTTCCGACAAAACAAGGGTCCCCCTAGTTGCGACCAAGTTAGAAGACATGCAATTGCGTGCCCGTTGTGGGACATGCAACTGGCCCCATCTCTCGTGATGGCGTCCCCTCCAACAAAACAAGGGTCCGCCCCAGTTGCGACCATGGTCGAAGACATGCAGTTGCGTGTCAAGTATGGAACATGCAACTGGTGCCTCTCCTCGTACAACAAAAAATGGAAGTTGAGTTGCAACCAAGTTATAAGACATGCAGTTGCGACCACGTTAGAAGAATGCAGTTGCGTGCCCGTTGTGGGACATGCAACTGGTGCCCCTCCTCGTACAACAAAAAATGGAAGTTGGCTTACAACCAAGTTATAAGACATGCAGTTGCCACCAAGTTAGAAAGACATGCAGTTGCGTGCCTACTATGGGGCATGCAACTGGGCCCCATCTCTCTCGACGCCACCCCCTCCAACAAAACAAAGGTCCTCCCAGTTGCGACCAAGTTAGAAGACATGGAGTTGTTTGCCCATTGTGGGACATGCCAAGTGGCGCCTCTCCCCGCACAATAAAAATGGAAGTCGAGTTGCAACCAAGTTATAAGACATGCAATTGCGACCATGGTCGAAGACATGCTATGGCGTGCCTAGTGTGGGACATGCGACTGGTGCCTCTCCCCGTACAAAAAATGGAAGTTGACCTACAACCAAGTTATAAGACATGCAGTTGTGACCATGCTCAAAGACATACAGTTGCGTGCCCGTTGTGGGACATGCAACTAGCGTCCCTCCCCTTATAACAAAAATGAAAGTCGAGTAGCAACCAAGTTATAAGACATGCAGTTGCGACCAAGTTAGAAGACATGCAGTTGCGTGCCTAGTGTGGGGCATGCAACTGGGCCCCATCTCTCTCGACGCCCCCGCCCCCCTCCAACAAAACAAAGGTCATTCCAGTTGCGACCAAGTTAGAAAACATGGAGTTGGGTGCCCATTGTGTGACATGCAGCTGGCGCCTCCCCGCACAACAAAAATGGAAGTCGAGTTGCAACCAAGTTATAAGACATGCAGTTGCAACCATGGTCGAAGACATGCGGTTGAATGCCTAGTGTGGGGCATGCAACTGGGCCCATCTCTCTCGACGCCGCCCCCTCCGACGAAACAAAGGTCCTCCCAGTTGCGAGTGAGACATGCAACCCTCCCCCTCTCCCGCCGCACACTAACAAATCAAAAATCTCGGTTGCAGTTGGGTGTGTGGGCATGCAATTGCAGTCTGGTGTGTAGGCATGCATTTCCAGCCGAGGGCGACACTTGCAATTGCAGGACTACTATCGGACATGCAATTGCCCCCTCTCCGACAAAAACATAAGGCCAGTTGTCGTCGGGAGGGGGACATGCAATTGAAGTCAAGGGCGACGCTTGTAGTTGCAAGCCTACGCACATGCAACTCCCCCTCCCTCTCCTACCGCCCACTTACAAAATAAATTGTAGTTGTAGTTGGTTGTGTGGGCATGCAATTGCAGTCAGGGGTTACACTTGCAGTTGGATGCCTAGTGACAAACATGCAACCGCCCTTCTCTCGACAAAAGACTAATAAATTACAGTCAATGGTGACACTTACAATTCTTCCTAATAGAAGGCATACAAGAAAATGTTTTCAAAGCAACAAAAAGAGAAAATATAAATGAATAAAAAATAAAAAGGAAATTATTTAGAAAGCAAATAAAAAGAAGAAAATATAAACAAAAATGAAACAAGAAAAATGGTAAAGAATACAAATGCAATATAAAATCAATGTCACGAGGACACCGATCTTTTGTTGTTAAAAATCACTTACAAAAAATTAAAAAAGAGGCAGGAAAGTAAAATACAAAACACAAAAATAAAACCATAAAAAGCCAGGCCATCACATATCCCTACCCACGCATAAAAAAAGAAGGAAAGAGTGAGCCAGACACACCCTAAAACAGCCCGTCACCAAAAAACCTGGAAGCAAACTGATTAGACATGAGAGAGAAAACAAAAAAAACAAAAAACTAAGATATAAATAAAAGAGCGGGCGGCACTTGTAGTTGAGGTCCGATTGCTGGCGAATCGACTAAGACTTGACTAATTCTTGGTCGACTGAGAATAGCAAATCCACATAAAATAGATACTTTTTGAATTAGATATTTCCATCTAGACTTCTTTTAGACATACAACTGCAGTTGGCGACAATTATAGTTGTGTGCAGTTGGAGTCGGGGACGATACATACAATAGCGTTTCTAGTAGTAGAATGCAAATGGCCCCTCCCCAGATAATATACCACCGAATTTTGTGGCATTGAAGACATGTAGTTGCAGTCCCCAACCCCTCTGGCGGAAAAACACCGCTGAGTTTAAGACATGCATCAGCCGGGGCAGTAGTTGCATTTGAGTGCCTATTGATAGACATGGAACTGGCCCCTCCCCAATGAAAAAGAACACTCCATCACCGGTTGCATGTGGGTGTAGATGTGAGTGGGTGGACGGACATGCAACATATTGTCATTTTTTCATTCGAGGTTAAAATACAAAACTTAAAAGAAAACATAGTTGTGCATGATATTGTATGTGGATGGACATGTAACTGGTAGTTTGATTAAAGAAACGGCAAAATTAAACGTAAAAAGTTGAGAGTTAACTAAAAGACAAAAAACACAAGTATAGTTTCAGAATGAAGAGAACCCGGGCAGACGTGCTTGAGGTAAAAATAGAGGACACATTGTCGTTGAAAGTTAAAGTGAAAAGAAAAACAAAAATCACACAAAAAGGCCGACAGTATACAAGCCCCCTGCACAGAAACAAACAGACGCAAAAAGGCGCAAACATGCAGCTCTTAAGCAAGTGCAGCAAACAAACCACATGCCCAACCAGCCATGCGTTACTTTGCCTCATTTTATACAAAAAATATTTTTTGGGCAATCGTGTCGCTTGAAATGTGAAACTGGCACACTAAAAAATTAAAAATAATACATAAAAAACGGCACAAAACGAAAATAACGACTTATTGGAAATTTTCTTAATGCACGTTTCGCATTGAAAAAGATAGTGCAACTAGACAATAAAAAGAAGAAGTGAAAAGCAAAAACAAGAATACAGAAGCAATGATAGATGATATATTTTAGTAGATACATAAAATTATGAAGAAGAAAAAAAATAAAAAGTTGAAGTGAAATAAACATATAAATTAAGCAACAACAAAAAAAGCAGATATTTTCAAGTAAAAAGGGACGGCCACTTGCACAAGGAAAATCAACATGCTACAAAGAGAGTACGCAGAGCGGAATGTATGTGACAGGACCCCTTCCCCTCCCTAAGTCACGGACAGTAATGATGACAACTTCCTCTTCTAACTCCCTCTTCAATTGTAATAGTTTACAAAAGAAAAGAAACAGAACAAAAAAGCAAACAACAAAAATGGGCTGAACGCCTGCCCAGCCCACGGGCAAACCCGTGGCCCCGCCACAACAAAAGGAGCCCGGACCAAACAACGAAACGGGAAAGAAAACAAACCAGACGCATGCTTTAGCAGGCCGAATTGAGACAAAAAAGCTAAGCTGCGGGAATCTTGAAGGAACGATAATCCAACGGTTGAGGCGTCAACTGAGACTTCGTGAAGTCTCAGTCGACTGATTTTTAGCAGCTCCGTTAGACAAACGCCGGTACCTCTTACAAGACCAAATCGGGGGTTGGTATGATGCTCCATCTCCGGCGCCGCGCCGCACCCTGCCCTGGCGTGCGTCACAAGAACCTACGGCCTAACCACCGGTCGGGATGACCCTGCGACGGCGAACATCGAGCAGGCACACATATCCGACGATGGAGATGGTCGACGGACGATGTTCCCCAGGAGAAATGACGTGCCAACTTCTTATATACACTAGTAGAAAAATGATCAAATGTGAAGCACACTAGTGCCGGTTTGAATTTGAGCCGGCACTAATGTGACCATTAGTGCCGGTTCCAACGGCTAGGCGGGCGGGCATCATTAGTACCAGTTCGTGGGTAACCTTTAGTACCGGTTCATGCCACGAACCGGTACTAATGAGGCTGTGTCAGGCTATGGTCAGTCTGGGCCCCCCACGAAGATCTTTAGTACCGGTTCATGCCATGAACCGGTACTAGAGTTTCTTTGAAAGCTGATTTTTAGTCCCACCTCGTCAAGAGAGAGGCAGTATGAGCGGTTTATAAGCCGTGAGTGCACAGACAATGACGAAGAGTTGCAATGCTCACCTACATGTTGATTAACTTCAAGCCTTGTGGAATAGTATAGATTGCACTGAGTTATGTGCAGTGCAGTCTACACTATTCCGAATGACTTGAAGCAAATTAACCAGCATTGCACCTCTTTTTTATTTTTAATAACTTATTTGAACTTTAGACTTCTTTTGTGTTCAGTATGCAGCATTCAAAGCGACGTCATCAATTTCCAACATGTTCTGACATTATTTATTGTTTTTCGGTCATTTACCTAATTGTTTAGAGAGCTAAATAACCGTGAAATTGAAAATCACTATAAAATGAATCCTGAAAATGTTGAAACTTGGCATGGTATCATCATATCACCCGCATAGCATGCGCTAAAGAGTAGAGAGGGTCACGGCAAAAACTGGACGCACTTCGTGTACAAACTAGACAAACTCTTTCAGAGTATCAAGGTTTCGGACGAGAACTCATCTGTTACATGGCCACTTCAATGTTTTTTAAACTTATTTGAACTCCGTACTTCTTTTGTATTTAGTATGCAGCATTCAAAACGACGTCATCAATTTCCAACATGTTCTGACATCATTTGTTGTTTTTCGGTCATTTACCTAATTGTTTAGAGAGCTAAATGACCGTGAAATTGAAAATCACTACAAAATGAATCCTGAAAATGTTGAAATTTGGCATGGTATCATCATATCACCCGCATAGCATGCACGAAAGAGTAGAGAGGGTCACGGCAAAAACTGGACGCACTTCGTGTACAAACTGGACAAACTCTTTCAGAGTATCAGGGTTTCGAATGAGAACTCATCTGTTACATGGCCACTTCAATGTTTTTTAAACTTATTTGAACTCCGGACTTCTTTTGTGTTTAGTATGCAGCATTCAAAGCGACATCATCAATTTCCAACATGTTCTGACATCATTTGTTGTTTTTCGGTAATTGACCTAATTGTTTAGAGAGCTAAATGACCGTGAAATTGAAAATCACTACAAAATGAATCCTGAAAATGTTGAAACTTGGCATGGTATCATCATATCACCCGCATAGCATGCGTGAAAGAGTAGAGAGGGTCACGGCAAAAACTGGACGCACTTCGTGTACAAACTGGACAAACTCTTTCAGAGTATCAGGGTTTCGGACGAGAACTCATCTGTTACATGGCCACTTCAATGTTTTTTAAACTTATTTAAACTTCGGACTTCTTTTGTGTTTAGTATGCAGCATTCAAAGCGACGTCATCAATTTTCAACATGTTCTGACATCATTTGTTATTTTTCAGTCAATTACCTAATTGTTTAGAGAGCTAAATGACCGTGAAATTGAAAATCACTACAAAATGAATCCTGAAAATGTTGAAACTTGGCATGGTATCATCATATCACCCGCATAGCATGCGCGAAAGAGTAGAGAGGGTCACGGCAAAAACTAGACGCACCTCGTGTACAAACTGGACATACTCTTTCGGAGTATCAGGGTTTCGGACGAGAACTCATCTGTTACACGGCCACTTCAATGTTTTTTAAACTTATTTAAACTCCGGACTTCTTTTGTGTTTAGTATGCAGCATTCAAAGCGACGTCATCAATTTCCAACATGTTCTGACATCATTTGTTGTTTTTCGGTCATTTACCTAATTGTTTAGAGAGCTAAATGACCGTAAAATTGAAAATCACTACAAAATAAATCCTGAAAATGTTAAAACTTGGCATGGTATCATCATATCACTCGCATAGCATGCGCGAAAGAGTAGAGAGGGTCACGGCAAAAACTGAACGCACTTCATGTACAAACTGGACATACTCTTTCGGAGAATCAGGGTTTTGGACGAGAACTCATCTGTTACACGACCACTTCAATGTTTTTTAAATTTATTTGAACTCCGGACTTTTTTTGTGTTCAGTATGCAGCATTCAAAGCAACGTCATCAATTTCCAACATGTTCTAACATCATTTGTTGTTTTTCGGTCATTTACCTAATTGTTCAGTATGCAGCATTCAATTTCCAGAAGAAAATAAATAGAAGAAAAGAAATAATGCAGAAAATAAAAAAACTATACAAAAAAGTTACTCAAAAATAAATAGAAGAAAATAAATAATGCAGAAAAGAAAAAACTATATAAAAAACTACTCAAAAATAAATAGAAGAAAATAAATAATACACAAAAGAAAAAACTATATAAAAAATTTATTGGCGCGCTGCCTAGTGGGCCTGCCAGACCTAGGGTGTGCAAATGCAGGCCCAGAAGGGCCAGCAGGCTCATAGGGCAGCGCGCCCTAATTAATTAGGCCCAGAAGCCTACTATATAGAGGAGCTCGAAGAGGTAGCCGCGGCTGGATTTATAAACCAGTGCGGCTGCCCTTCGCCCGGCGAGGTGGGACTAAACTTTGGGGTGGCAGCGCGAGGCCTTTAGTACCGGTTGGTGGCTCCAACCGGTACTAAAGACCACCCTTTAGTACCGGTTGGAACCACCAACCGGTACTAAAGGCCTGCTCTTCCCGCCTCTTGGCCTGGCCAAAGTTGGCCTTTAGTACCGGTTGGCTTCAACCGATACTAAAGGCCTCTCCTATATATACAACATTTACAAAAATTCAGTTAGATCTCCCCACTTCTTTCGTCTTCAATCTCTCGCGCGCCGCTCGAACCCGTCCTCGCCGCCCGTCGCCCGTCGTCCGTCGTCGTCGTCGCTGTCCCCGCC
>NC_041386.1:3408260-3426893 GCF_002162155.2 Triticum dicoccoides | reverse complement strand
GCCGCCGCCCGTCGTCGTCGCCGTCTCGCGCCGCCACGCGCCGCCATCCGTCGTCGTCCCGTCGCGGTCCCGTACGTCTCTCGCTCTCGCGTATACCCGCCGCGCCGCCGTCCGTCGTCGTCGCACCCGGCCCGTATGGCGGCGACCCCGCCCGTACGTACGCCGGCGCCCCCGCCCCGTACGCCGGCGCCCCCGCCCCGTACGCCGGCACCCCCGCTCGTACGTACGGGGTGGCGGCGTACGGGGCCGCACACATACACACATACACACACATGCATATATACATACACACTACACACACATACACACATACACACACATTTTTTTTACTTATTTTCTGTTTTTTAGAAAAGTTAATTAGATGATCAAATGTTTGATTAATGTCGAATGTTAGATGAATTAGCTAGATAGAAAATTGTCGAACTAGAGATTTGAACTAGTTGAATAATTAATATAACTAGTTTATTTTTAGTAAGAAAATTATCGAACTAGTTTATTTAGGTATACGAGATTTGAACTAGTTCAATAATTAATATAACTAGTTTATTTTTAGTAAGAAAATTATCAAACTAGTTTATTTAGGTATATGAGATTTGAACTAGTTCAATAATTAATATAACTAGTTTATTTAGGTATATGAGATTAGAACTAGTTTAATAATTAATATAACTAGTTTATTTTTAGTAAGAAAATTTAGGTATCTGAGATTTGATGATCTAATTAAAATATTATTTGTTAATGAGTTTTTCTGTTTATTTAATTTTTTATATATTTTGAGTTTATATAAATGTTAGATTAATGTCGAATGTTAGATGAATTAGATAGAAAAGTTAAATATATAGTAATGTCAATTGTTAGAGATGAATATAGTTAGATATATTAATTTCTAATGTTAGATGAATATATATTTGGCTAGATATTAATTAATGTTAGATAGTAATAGGTCTTTAATGTTTCACCTATATGAACATAGGAAATGTCATCTGACGACGAAAAAGATATCATTATGTGCAAACACTGTGAAGACCAGCGCGACCTGTGCGACAGAAATTTCCTTGTTGATGGTAGGCGCTTCAGCATCAAGCTGGATGAGACATTCGAAGTTGATATAGTAGGTCACTTTGTCGATTATTATTTAAATGCAAAACTTATGCTTCATTTGCTTCAACTTATAATTTTAAATTTTCACTATTCTACTAGCGCATCCCCTGCCATGCAAGAATTTTTGTCTTGGATAAGATAGGTTTTAGTGCTATAGATGATATGGAGGTAAAGAGAGTTACTTGAAGACGGAGCATGGGTATACTTTCAACGTCAAATTATATAATGGAGACACATACACCCATTTTGAATGCAAAATTTGGCAAGCAGTATGCAAGGCTTATGCATTTGAGCCTGGTACGGTTGTCACCTTTGATATTCGTCCGGAAGATGATATTGAAGGTAATATAGACATCTGGGTTGATGTGCAAACGCCTCCAGTTCTACCATTATGTGAGTTTTTCTCAACCATGCATGCATATGTTTATGTCTTTGATACAGTTTATTCAAAAAATAGTTGACAACTAATTTGTATTGTCAGCTTATTTCGGTTCAAGCAAACATGTCCGGCGCTTGATAGACACGACCTACTACTGCCCCGGGGCTCAACTAAACTGCGAGGAGATAACTCTTATGTTTCATGGCTTGAGGATCTTAATACTGTTAAGACAAATTTTTTTCCTGAACTTAATGTTAGTACTCAAAATGTGCGACCAATGGTGATCGTATTGAACTACGGTCACATCTATAATTGAAAGATGGTAAGATTTTAACTATTTGTCCTTAATTAGTGCATCTTTTGCATACATTATTTTTGAAGCTAAACTTTCATTGCTTAGTATATTAATTACTATACGATGTTCTTCAACAGGGACTTTCGATGACAGTTGTGCCTCAGTGGATCGAGACTAAAGGTGACATGTCAATGGTTAGCTTACGACCAAGATATCCTACATTGCACATGAGTGCATTCAGGATTTCTGAAAGCGAAGAATGCTTAATAGTGAAAGATTGGAGCAAAATTGTTAATGATCGCAGAGAAGTACTAGGGGGCAGCAAGGAGAAGCGCAACCCAAGATTAGGAGATAGATTTATCTGCATGCTCCAGTATGATGAATCAGGAGAGCTATACATGTTCTATGCTATTCTACCTGAGAGGGAGCAGCACTAGTTCATGCTCTTAATTAGTGTCTCATGTCCGTGTTCTGAACTTCGATGTTGGTGATGATTATGTTGAACTGGATGATATCTTTGCTTCTGTTACAAAGTGAATGTTTCCTCTTTAAGCTAGTCAGTGTTGGTGATGATTAGATAGCTAGCGGTAATGACTATGATGATTAAATAGTGGTAATTAGACGACTACAATGATTTTTAGCTAGCTAGAGTTTATTTATTTATTAATATGCGATGATGATGACGACTACAACTCATTATAACGTAAAACAATCCTAAATTAAATTGATAACACAAATTTAATTGAAAAATACAAAATAAAACAAAAACCCACAAACATTTAGTACCGGTTGGTGTTACCAACCGGTACTAAAGGGCTCCCGGCCCCCGGAGCTGACTCGTGCCACGTAGTTTTCCTTTAGCACCTGTTCGTGCTGAACCGGTACTAAAGGGGGGGGGGGGTTAGTGCCCACACTTTAGTGCCGGTTATGGAACCGACACTAAAGGACCTTACGAACCGGTACTATTGCCCAGTTCTTCACTAGTAATAGTGTATTCTATCTAATCTATACTACATCCAGATTAGGTTGCTCTCTGTTTCGTCAGAGCACAAAGCAGCTGGTCCAGAAACAATTGAAAATCCCGGTTGTCGCGTTGCCATCTATATCGGTTTACAAATCGCTCGTGTCATCATGTGGTTCCTGCCACAGTTTGGATAATGCAAATCGTTCATTATTCAGCCCAGCAACTTGCCTGGTTCTCGCTACGCACACGTTTGTCCCCGGTCGTGCGTACCGAGATCTTTTATTTCTTTCTGGAGAGGTGCTGAAATATTTCTTCTGAAATACGGAGTAATATCTAACTCATATAACTGTTAATGAACTGGAGATTTATTTGGAGCACAGTGCCTGTGGATCGTGCCTGCCTCGCGATGATAAGATTTCAGCTACAGCAGGAACTTGCTCTCAGAGTACAGAGGGGTTTATAGAGTTTAAATAGAAGGCAAGATCACAATTTAGTTCTTAGGCAGATCCCACAAATTATATAAATCCCTCAAACCAATAGTCCTTAAAAAAAATATAGCATTGCATACCTTAAAACCCAACATCTAGCCTAATTTCTCTGGAAACGCAGCTTCTCATTAAATTTAGGCGGCCGTCCGACCTTCCTGTGGGCGCCGATTTGCCTCGCTTTTCCTCTCACCGCCAACGGTGATCCCCGTCAGCGGAACCGTTTCCAAAATTTTAGTTCTCACGCAGATCCCAAAATTTTCATATGGAGGAAAAATTTCTGGTTTGAAGGATTAAGGCATATCTCGCAAATCCCTCAAACTAGTACCCATTCAAAAATATAGGTTTGCATCCCTTAAAACGCAACCTCCAGCCTAATATTCTCTAGAAACACAGCTTCTTAGTAAAATTAGGCGGCCGTCCAACCATCCTCTCGGTGCCTATTTGCTTCGCCCCGCCTCTCACTTCCGCCGTCGATGCCCGGTGGCGGAACCGTTCTGAGTCGCCAGCCTGCAGGCCGCAGCCCCGCCGCCGATGAGGCCACTGTCGCGTAGCTTCTCCCGGTCGCCTCCTAGGTCCATTTTCACCGAAAATCGAAACGACATTCGAGATGGCATAGCAAGCTCGAGTGCAATACCTGGCCGGATAATGGTGCAGGAACCGGCCAAGTAGACGGCCCCAGTCGTCCTCGTCGCCACCCCTACATCATGGCCATGTTCGTTGCCTCCACGGCCGGGAACCGACTCTACGTCCTGCTAGGTAGTGTCACCGGAGTCCTTCGCCGCAGGCCCTAGCCAGAGCTCTATCAACAGCTGCCGTCTCTCTGACCCCATCTACCCACAAGGTGTTTTCCAAATTGCCTCTGTGATTATTATCTTTTCCTATATTTTTTTCTATTTTTCATCGAAGAAAGGTCTCAAATGGATCATGAAACTCTCCATTGTTTAGATGAATAGGTTGTGGGAGACTATCTTCGATGATCTGTCGTCATTGGAGGAAGAAGAAGATGAATTCGAGTTGGCGGCTACCGCGGTTGCGATGGAGGAAGATTTTAGGATTGGTTGAAGGATTTCTTCGAGATAGGATCATGGGTCATGATGGTCTAGTGAGGGATTACTTTGCACCGAATGCAGTATAGCCCCCTTATTATCTCGGCGCCGATTTTGTATGCACCGGGATCTCTTCAACGCCATTGTAAAAGCTATGGAGAATACAACACTTTGTTCCAGGTGAGAAGGAATGCAACGGTAACATCAATTCAAGTCCATTATTGAAGATTACAATAGCCGTTTGAGTGCTTGCCCGAGCGATGCCATCAATGACCATGTTCGCATTGGGGAAGATATCATCCTCGAGTGTGTGAGACGATTCTGCGTAGCTATGATCGGGATATATTGATCGGAGTACTTAAGGGCTCCCACTGCTGAAGATATCGAGAGAATCACGGCAAAAAGTGAAGAAAGAAGTTGGTCAGTGATGCTTGGATCCATTGACTGTATGCATTGAACAGGGAAGAATTGTCTGGTGGCAAGGCAAGGTCAACACAAAGGGCATTGCCGTGATCCAACCATCATTCTTGGGGCAGTTACATCACATGATCTGTGGATTTAGCATGCATACTTAGCGATGCCTTGCTCTCACAATGATCCCAATATTTGTCAGTGATATCATCTTTTGCAAGGATTTTTGCAGATGAAAATCAACCTGACAACTGTGTTGTTAACTAGGTTAGATCTGATCGTTATCAACTTTGAGTTATACCGGAAGAAGAGTTGGTGAAGATCATCTTGAAGTCCCCCGAACTGTCCCACGAACAACTCCCTTGAACAAGAATCAAACACACGCCCCTCTGTGGATTGCACACATATGATACCAGTGATCCGAGAGTGCTTCGCCGTCCAGAGCTAGACGTTGATGGAGTAGAAGAGGCGAGAGGAGCTGCTCTTCGGGGAGAAGAACTATCTTGGAAAAACTAGAGGGAGAGAGGGGGCACTGAGACACACACAAAACTGTGTCTCAATAGGGGCGCCCCCATGGGTATATATAGGTGGAGGGAGGGGGAGGCCGACTTGGAGGAGGGGCCTCCCTCCCTTGGAGCGGCAACCAAGAAGGTGGGGCCCATCCCCAAACCCTAGCCGCACTCCCCACTTGGGGGATAAGGCAAAAGGGGGCGCCTACATGGGCCTTAAGGTCCATGTGGCTGCCCCCTAATAGGCCTAGCCTATTCTAGGCATCCCATGATGCTTATAATATTTCTAAGGGGCTCCCATTAAATTCCGGAGCCCTCCTACACTCTTATTACATCCTCCATAACCATTTTCACCTATCCGGTTTTCTTCAAAACGCTTTCAGTTTCTCCAAAACTCTTACGGTTCTCTCTCAAAATAATTTTGTTATCTTCGAAATTTTCTGCTGATATTTGATACGTCTCCAACGTATCTTTAATTTATGAAGTATTCATGTTGTTTTATTATCATTCTTGGATGTTTTACAACCACTTTATAGCAACTTTATATAATTTTTTTGGGACTAACCTATTGACCCAGTGCCCAGTGCGAGTTGCTGTTTTTTGCTTGTTTTTTACATCGCAGAAAATCAATATCAAACAGAGTCCAAACACCATGAAACTTTTTGGAGAATTTTTATGGACCAGAACAGCTAGGATGGGCCAGAGCAACACCTGAGGGGGGTGCCCTGAGGGGGGCACAACCCACCAGGGCGCGCCTGGGGGCCCAGGCGCACCCAGGTGGGTTGTGCCCACCTCGGTGGTCTCCCGCACCCCCTCTTTACCCTATAAATTCACAAATATTCTGAAAACCCACGGGGTTAACCTAGATCAGAAGTTTCGCCGACGCAAAGCTCTGTAGCCACCAAAAACCAATCTAGACCCTGTTCCGGCACCCTGCCAGAGGGTGGAATCATCTCCGGTGGCCATATTCATCATCCCGACGGCCACCACGATGAGGAGGGAGTAGTCCACCCTCGGGGCTGAGGGTTTGTACCAGTAGCTATGTGTTTAATCTCTCTCTCTCTCTCTCATGTTCTTGAGATGTCACGATCTTGATATATCGCGGGCTTTGTTAATATAGTCGGATCACATGGTGTTTTCCCCTCTCTATCTTGTTGTGATAAATTAAGTTTTTCCCTTTGAGATTTCGTTGTTATCGGATTGAATATTTTCATGGATTTGAGAACACTTGATATATGTCTTGCAACTAAATACTCGTGGTGACAATGGGGTATCGTATTGATTCACTTGATATATGTTTTGGCACTCAACTCGCGGATTCCCGAGGTGACATTGGGGTAATCTATGCATAGGGGTTGATGCATGTTCTTGTCTTTGTTTCTCCGGTAGAAATCTTAGGGCACTCTTTGAGGTTCTTTGTGTTGGATTGAATATTATGAATCTGAATTTGCTTTGGTGTTATTTTAGTACAAACTCTTCGTTAGATCGATTGGAAAGAATAGCTTCGTGTTATTTTAGTACGAACTCTAGGATAGATTGATCGGAAAGAATAGCTTTGAGGTGGTTTCGTACCCTACAAATAATTCCGTCTTATGTTCTGCGCTAGATAGGAACTTTGGAGTGATTCTTCGTTGCGAGTTGAGGGACGGTTATATGATCCAATTATATTAGCACTGTTGAGAGGTTGCACTAGCAAAAGTATGGACCCTAGGCCTCATTTTCAAGCATTGCAATACCGTTTTTGTGCCCGTTTATTATTTGCTACCTTACTGTTTTTATTTATTCAGATTATAAAAATATATTTCTACCATCAATATTACACTTTTATCACCATCTTTTCGCCGAACTAGTGCACATATACAAATTGCCATTGTATTTGGTGTGTTGGGGACACAAGAGACTTTTTATTATTTGGTTGCAGGGTTGTTTGAGAGATATCATCTTCATCCTACACCTCCCACGGATTGATAAACCTTAGGGCATCCACTTGAGGGAAAATTGTTACTGTCCTACAAAACTCTGCGCTTGGAGGCCAACACGTGTCTACAAGAATAAAGTTGTGTAGTAGACATCAATATTCTCCTATGCCCCTAACTTATCTACTACTCAACAGATCAAAGTTTCTTAAGCGTGTGACCCTGAAGGTTCGGTGAAATATAGACATGGCCGAAAACCCTTTCAATCAATGATCGATAGCGGAACCATGGACATCCATATTGACCTCTATACTCACACGAATGATATTTGAGTGAACCTTTAGCTACCATATGCTATTCCTTTCGCTTCACGACACTTCACAAAAGCCCGAAGTAAGATATATTGGCAACCCCGTGAGTCAAACACATTGTCTCTATGCTAATCTCCTTGTTACAGATTTTATTCTCTTTTCTCGTTCACGTGTTCCGGCATATCCGTGAGCAAGTCACGTTGTGTATGGCCAAACAATGATGGATGTCATCACACCGAGAGAGCCCTAAGAATATCTCTCCATCGCCGGAGGAGGAAAATCCCAGCCTCGAGCTATCTAGTCCCTCATCATACGTTTCTGATGAACATGTAAGTTCCCGTTATAATCACCCTGTTACGGTTGACGTTAGAACAACCCTAAAGCGTCCGATATGAAGTGAATCGATACTCTCATGATCTAAGGAATTGTGCATACGTTAACTTTCTCATGTTATGGACTATAGACTTGTGACGATATCATCTCTTAGTATAATGTACAACTTGGGTCAATGCAACACAAGTGTTCTTTCAACATCATGCCCTCAATGCTAGTGCTATGGATGCTAATAATTGTTTTAGTCATGAATAATTTACTACAATTAATAATGAAATTTTCCAATCATCTTACACCATGAAATAAAACAGAACACAATAGCTAAATGTCAGTCGACTGACTTTAGCTATTTGTGGTTAGTCGATTTTGAAGGAAGGAAGGAGAAGGAAGGTGGCTGGAGGGAAGGAAGGAGAAGGAAGCGGCTCGCCGGAGGGCTACCCCATCATCTTAGAGTGGGAGGTGGGGCGGAAGAATGATGGTGGTGGGGCCGTGGTGCAAGTTCACCGGAGAAAAACCGGTCATTGCCGATGCTAGAGGGATGGCCATGGGCGGCAGCACGGCGGTGGGCCGCGGTTAGGGGGAGGGTGGTACGGCGAGGCTGCGCGGGAGCGCCGTCGGCCGCGGGTAGTGGTGGCAGGCGGTTCGGCCGGCGATCGGTGCAGTAGTCCAGGGAAGGTGATTAGCTGGAGGAAGAAGAAGGGCTGCCCACTGTTCGATCTACATCCAACGGCTCAAAACGATCGAGTGACCCAAATTTGAAAACGAATCTGCCGGGCACATGACAGTTCCCGGCCGATATGCAAACAACGCTGCAATCCAGCGGAGTACAAGTGCTCGCTAACTGCATCTAATGGGGGCCGCAGCGTATCGACCGGGAATCGGCCTTATTTTTATCGTCTCCATAGCAGCCCTCGTTTGAAAATCAGTCAACTTACATCTAGCCATTCCCAAAACACAATAATGGGGTCGAAAGATTCTTTTTATCCTTCTTAAATCAAATATCAGTAGACACTCCAACAACTAAGAGATCTCAAAAAAAGTTTTAAAGAAAGAGTTCTCGTAAATATTTTTATTCTTAGATGACCGAACTACTTATACAGGTCAACCTCCACGTTTTTGGCTAACAACTCAAGTGCAGGTGATTTTACAGGTAACATCTACATACTGTACATACACTGCATAGTTCCAGTGCAATTGTTTCGTAGTAATAAACGTGACGTTTCTAATGACATGCATCCATGAATGCAAGCGATTCCAACTTGCCCCTGGCGGGTCGATCAATCTAACGAGTAGCAGATCTGCTCGAACGCCGCGACGTGCTCCTCGGCGACGGCCATGAAGAGGTCGACGCCGCCGTTCGCCTTGCGCGACGGCATGAAGATCATGAGCCCCTCGAAAGGCAAGTCTGGCGGGACGAAAGCGGACGGTGCGCCGGTGCCAAAATCGAGCTGGTGGAACCTGAATCCCAGCCAGCTGTCCACCTCTGCGTCCGGGCAGAACATCGTGCCGGCAGCGGCCGCCGTCGCGACGAGCTCCTCCCCGTTCGCGTCCGCCACTCCGCCGAAGTCCAGGAAGGACTGCACGTACTCGTCGTCGATGCGCGCCACGGCGTCCCGGATGACGCCGACCACGCTGCCGTAGCTCGAGTTCAGGATGTCCCGGACCTGCAGCCTTGGAAAAGCCCAGAGCACCATGTTCCCGAAGAAGTCCATCGGCACGGGAGGGTCGGTCCTGCCCCTGCAGTTCACGGCCACCCTCACCTTGGTGAACTCCTCGGGCTTCAGGTCCCGCGCCGCCGTGAGCTTCTTCCAGACGTGCGCTAGTAGGCACTGGAACGTGCTGCAACGGGTGCCCACCCGGGATTTGAGGTCGGCGACGAACTCGGCCGTGAAATGCAGAGTGAGATTTTTGATCCTGTCCATGGGGACGACGGCGTAGGCGTCTCCATCTCCGCACGTGAACTCCAGTGACCGGTGATCGAACACCGGCGTCGGCGTGATTCGAGGCAACGCAGTTCTCGCACGGCCGAGGAACGGGGTCGGCGTGGTGAAGTCCTTGCCCTCGCGCACCGCCGTCGCCCACGCGGTGAAGAACATGCTCATGGAATGGCCGTCGGCGGTGTGGTGGTGGCAGCTGATGCCGACCACGAGGCCGCCGCACTTGTACCTGTTGAGCTGGATCTGCAGCAGCGCCGCCCCGATGTTCTCCTGTATATGCAACAAAAAATAAATCAAATGAGCACTTGCAGCCAGAAGCTTAGTACATGCATGCACGATGTGCATGGATGTGACGTGAGTCGTGATAGAAGCAAAATCAAGCAAGAAATACCTCTGGTAACGTAGGGTAGAGGTCCTCGACGCCAGCGGCCATGCGGCCGTCGACGAGCACGTCCGCAAGGTCGACCGGGACGGTGGCCTCGATCAGGAGCACGCCCTCGTTGTTGACGTGGAGGAAGCGCCGGCCGTGGTCGTCGAGGGCGAGGCGCCCCGCGAGGTGAGGGTACGGCGCGACGGCCTTGAGGAGCCCCTCCCTGAGCGCCTCGTTAGACGGCGCCGGCGCGGGGTAGGCGAGCACGGTGGGGACGAAGATGTCCAGTGCGGCGCGGTCGAAGACGGTCAGCGGCACCTTCTCGCCGACGAGCGGGTGCGGCACGACGTACACCGGCTTCACCATCGTGCTGCTCGTAATCTCCATCGATCCGATTCTAGTTTTTTCTAGCACTATGTGACCTCGAGTACTCTCTGACACTTTGCGACCTCGAGCAGTGTGAGCGCGGGCTTAATTTGGTGAACGGATTAGAGGGACACGAGCCATTTATAGACGGATTCTGCTTGCTATCTGTGGCCGGCATGATCACCAGAGAAGAAGAAAAGGGCGTGGACACTACACCTAACCATCCGTGTACAGTAGGTTTCGTACGACGGATGTGGAGTACGTATTTGACATTTAGGCCTGTCGGTTACGGAGTCACAGTTAGGTCAGCTGCCCTGCCCATGGATGAGAGCGAGAGGGAAAGTATGCACGCACGAACGTGTGTTAAGCTTGGGAGGCTAGTGCTGGCATTTTCGTGTCATTTGGTGTCGCATTGGGCCTAGTTTAGCTAGATAGAGTGTGCCCGTGGATCATGGTTTCCAAGGTTTTGGTTACCGGTCGAAATTTTAAGATTTCCTGTGGTTACCATGTACTCGGTGCCCCTCGGTAAATGCCCATACCAAGCAAAAAATATTAATTTTTTGAATTTAAATGATCGATTTATAGTAAAGTACGTAGGATGAAATTAATGCCATGAGAGTTGGTTCTAGCGTGTAAGCAACAAGCTAGCTCCTGTTTTGAAAGGTCTCTGGTTTGAATGCCCGTTCATTCACTTGTTTGAATTCAAAATTCAAGTATAAATTTCGTTTGAAATATTCTTGATATTTTTCGGTAACCATGGTAACCACGTTTACTGCCCCCTGAGTAAAAATGCCCTATTCGATAACCAAAACATTGATGCATGGCTTCCGGCTAGGTTTCGCAAACTCACGGTTTGCACCTAGTGTTTCTCTTCTCTGATTCACCGATGAATGTAAGATTTCCACCGATGAAAATGCCCGGACCTATCAAACAATTTAAATTCGATGGAATTTGATACAATAATTCGGTGTGCCCAATGATTATGCATCTGAGTTGTCTGCCTTCTCATCTTAAACACGATGCCCAAAGAAAAGAGACATCGGATGCTCGGCCCCAATAAGAAAACACCATACACTAGTAGAAAACAGGGCTTTGGTTCAGGCCGGGTCAGCCCATTAGTCCCGGTTCAGTCCAGAACCGGGACGAATGTGGGCATTGGTCCCGGTTCGTGAGCCCAGGGGGCCGGCCGGGCCACGTGGACCATTGGTCCCGGTTCATCTGGACCTTTTGGTCCCGATTGGTGGGATGAACCGGGACCAATAGGCCTCGCTCCTGGCCCACCACCATTGGTCCCGGTTGATGGCTTGAACCGGGACCAAAGGCTCCCCTTTAGTCCCGGCTCATGTCACCAACCGGGACCAATGAGGTGCCTATATATACCCCTCGCTCGCGAGCAGAGCACCCCAGTGCTCTGTTTTTCTCTGGCCGAGGGGGAGAGGGCTTTGTGGTGCTCTAGCTCACCTCCTATGCACATGAGGTGTTCGATGGAATGCCCGAGCCACACTACTTAAGCTTTCTCCTCTCGAAGCTCGACCTCCAAGCTCCATTTTTCTCGAGATTTGTCTAGATTTAGCGGTCCGTCACGCCCCGTCCCCGTCTTCACCGTCGTCGATCACCCGCGCCGATCTCATCACCGACACCACCGTGGTGAGCCTCTTGTTTTTATCTTCTTTCTGAAAGGAAAAATATTCTTACTTGTATGTTTAGATAGATACTTGTATCATTTTCTTACTTTTATTATTGCATCTTATATAGTGCGATGGTTTTGGTATCCGCCCCCGTCGGCCCTCGTCCTGTCTATGATTCGGATGTGGTATGTATATTATCTTTATAACTATTGGTTCATTTATTGTTTATGAAAATTATGCCGACCAACGTGACATAGATTTTATTTATCTAGGATGTATGTGAATCGGAAATGCCAATCGACCCTATTGTCGAGAGGTTAAATTTAGTTGAAGAAGAAAACAATTTGTTGAAGGAAAAAATAAAAAAAAATTAAGGAGGAGAAGATGATATTGGAGTTGCATGTTGCGGATGTCGTCGATGATCACAAGATCAAGATGGATGCAATGCGCTTGAAGATTAGAAAGATTAGAAAATATGCCATTCATACCGAGGCTTGGTATCATTATGTCGTTGGATCAATTGTTACCTTGGTTGTGATTATGATCGCATTTGTTTTCGCATTGAAATGTTTTACATAGTTTCAATGTATGGTTTAATTAATTAGATGCTCTGGAAAGCTATATGTTGTTAGATGAGAACTATGTATGCACTTTGGTTTTAATGTGATGATGAACTTCTATTAATTTGGACACTTGATTATATATAATGCACGCGGATGAACCGACAATGGATGTACGGTGACAGACACACCCGCGAGTACATTAAGGGTGTGCATGAGTTTCTCGATGCGGCTGAGGCAAACAAGTAGAATGGTTTTATGTGTTGTCCATGCACTGAATGTGGGAATACGGGGTCTTACTCTAACCGGAAAATCCTTCACTCCCACCTGCTTTACAAGGGTTTCATGCCACACTATAATGTTTGGACGAGGCACGGAGAAATAGGGGTTATGATGGAAGACGGCGAAGAAGAAGACTACGATGACAACTATGTGCCCCCTGAATACGGTGATGCTGCAACGGGGGGAGCTGGTGAAGATCAAGAGGAACCAGACGATGTGCCCAATGATGCTGCAACGGGTGAAGCTGCTGAAGATCAAGAGGAACCAGACGATGTGCCCGATGATGATGATCTCCGCCGGGTCATTGTCGATGCAAGGACGCAATGCGAAAGTCAAAAGGAGAAGCTGAAGTTCGATCGCATGTTAGAGGATCACAAAAAAGGGTTATACCCCAATTGCGAAGATGGCAACACAAAGCTCGGTACCGTACTGGAATTGTTGCAGTGGAAGGCAGAGAATGCTGTGGCTGACAAAGGATTTGAAGAAGAAGCTTCCAAAGGATAACGAATTTCCCGACAGTACATACGCAGCAAAGAAGGTCGTATGCCCTCTAGGATTGGAGGTCGAGAAGATACATGCATGCCCTAATGACTGCATCCTCTACCGCGGTGCATACAAGGATCTGAACGCATGCCCGGTATGCGGTGCATTGCGGTATAAGATCAGACGAGATGACCCTGGTGATGTTGACGGCGAGCCCCCCAGGAAGAGGGTTCCTGCGAAGGTAATGTGGTATGCTCCTATAATACCACGGTTGAAACGTCTGTTCAGAAACGAAGAGCATGCCAAGTTGATGTGATGACACAGTGAGAACCGAAAGAAAGATGGGAAGTTGAGAGCACCCGCTGACGGGTCGCAGTGGAGAAAAATCGAGAGAAAGTACTGGGATGCGTTTGCAAAGGACCCAAGGAATGTATGGTTTGCTTTAAGCGTGGATGGCATTAATCCTTTCGGGGAGCAGAGCAGCAATCGCAACACCTAGCCCGTGACTCTATGTATGTATAACCTTCCTCCTTGGATGTGCATAAAGCAGAAGTTCATTATGATGCCAGTTCTCATCCAAGGCCCTAAGCAACCCGACAACGAAATTGATGTGTACCTAAGGCCATTAGTTGAAGAACTTTTACAGCTGTGGAATGAAAATGATGTACGTACGTGGGATGAGCACAAACAGGAGGAATTTAACCTTAAGGCGTTGCTGTTCGTGACCATCAACGATTGGCCCGCTCTCAGTAACCTTTCAGGACAGACAAACAAAGGATACCACGCATGCACGCACTGTTTAGATGACACTGAAAGTATATACCTGGACAAATGCAGGAAGAATGTGTACCTGGGCCATCGTCGATTTCTTTCGACCAACCATCAATGTCGAAAGAAAGGCAAGCATTTCAAAGGCGAGGCAGATCACCGGAAGAAGCCCGCCATGCGCACCGGTGATCACGTGCTTGCTATGGTCAATGATTTACACTACGTAATCTTTAGAAAGGGTCCCGGTGGACTAGCTGTTCCGAATGACGCTGAGGGACACGCACCCATGTGGAAGAAGAAATCTATATTTTGGGACCTACCCTACTGGAAAGACCTAGAGGTCCGCTCCTCAATCGACGTGATGCACGTGACGAAGAACCTTTGCGTGAACCTGCTAGGCTTCTTGGGCGTGTATGGGAAGACAAAAGATACACCTGAGGCACGGGAGGACCTGCAACGTTTGCACGAAAAAGACGGCATGCCTCTGAAGCAGTATAAAGGTCCTGCCAGCTACGCTCTTACGAAAGAAGAGAAAGAAATCTTCTTTGAATGCCTACTCAGTATGAAGGTCACGACTGGCTTCTCGTCGAATATAAAGGGAATAATAAATATGCCAGAGAAAAAGTTTCAGAACGTAAAGTCTCATGACTGCCACGTGATTATGACGCAACTGCTTCCGGTTGCATTGAGGGGGCTTCTACCGGAAAACGTCCGATTAGCCATTGTGAAGCTATGTGCATTCCTCGATGCAATCTCTCAGAAGGTGATCGATCCAGAAATCATACCAAGGCTAAGGAGTGATGTGGCGCAATGTCTTGTCAGTTTCGAGCTGGTGTTCCCACCATCCTTCTTCAATATTGAAAGGACATGCGGTGCCCCCATGTGTGGTTTTGGTAATTGATGACAATCTCTATGGACTAATGGTTGCCGTGAGTTATATTTGAAGGATTTGTTGAAGTCCATGTGTTGGTTTCAAGGAGTTTATGAGATGGCCAAAGTGCTTTTCAAGGAATTATCCAAAGATTGGTCATGTGTGAGTTGAGATGGCCAAAGTGCTTTTCAAGGGATTATCCAAAGATTGGTCATGTGTGAGTTGAGCTTATTGCAAGCATGTCTTGAAGAAGAAGATTGTGTGATCATTCATGTTTACCTTCAAGACATCATTCAAATGAAGAGAGTTGGAAAGATTCAATGTTGATCAAGACTAAGTCAAGAGTGAATCAAGTTGATCAACTCACAAAGCATAGAAGAAGTACCGAGAGGGATCAAGTGATCCCATGGTATGGTAAGCATTGTCCATTACGCTTTGTGTACTAACCCATGGTCTACGTGAGAGTTCTTTGTGGGGTTAGGTATGTTTCCATGGTCTTGCGTCAAGAGGAAGATCTCATACAACCCATGGAGGATGACATCAAGTGGTGATCGTCATCACGTTTGCAGTGTGCAAGTTCAAGTGGAGCAACTCGAAGAGAGGCTCACCCATAATGGAGTATGGGGGAGCAATCAAGCTTGAAGCTTGTTGTCCATTGTGGTGTCAATGGAATTGTGAAGATGTGCCAAAGAGTGGCTCACCCATAGTGGAGTATGGGGAAGCAATCAACTAGTCTCCATCGAGCCAACACAATCAAGAAATGTGGTCCAACTTGAGGAAGTCAAGATCGTCATCATCTAGCTCAAGTGGACTATGTGCAAGGCAAAGGTTTGCCCTTGATAGGTTTTCTATTTTACCGGTCTCATAGTGGTAGTTGGGAGAACGAGTTGTAGGATCGATTGCCGTACTATCAAGGGGGGCTCTTTAGGAAGTAGCTTGATCGTATCATTAGTCAAGAGCTTAAACCATTGCATCCTTGCATCATCTTTCTTGGTTCTTGTTTGGTTCCATTTGTGAGTCTTAGAGCTTATGGTCATCTTGATGACAAGCTTGAGTTCATCGAAAATGGAGTTCGCATGCATTTTCTATGATGTTTTCGGTGTTGGAGGTTTTACCGGTCTTTTCCGAGGAAGGGTTCTCACCATTTTATTATGGTCCTTTTCTCACTTGCTTCTTATTGATATTTCTCTCAAGATTGTGTTAGCCCTTGTCGTTAGCTTTGCAACAAACTTGGTTTCGTTGAATTCGGAGCTCGTATGCGAAAGTTGTGGTTGTTTTGATATTGCCTGCTTTACACAGAGAGGTTGTACCGCCCCATGGAGAGGTTGTACCGCTTGACCGGTACAACCGGTGTTTGGAGCGGTTGTACCGCTCCAGAATTGGTCCGGAGGTTGTACCGGTCATGTACCGCTCTACCACCGGACTGGTCTCTATTGTGGTGCGGTTGTTGGGCGGTTGTGGGCCGGTTGTACCGCTTATTGCCTGTTACCGGTTGTACCGGTGCTCATAGAGGTTGTACCGCTCCTATGTTGTTCTGTATATAACGGGCAAATTCGTGGGGACCTATTTAAGGGGGTCTTCTTCCCCAATGGTTCCCCATCTCTTGAGCTCGTTTTTGCCCCCATTATTGACCTTCTTTGAGCTTGCTAACTCTCACTCCCTCCATGGATTCTTGCTAGTTTTTGAGGGAAAAGAGAGAGGAGATCTAGATCCACATTTCCACCAATCACTTTCTCCTCTATGTGAGGGGAACCCCTTGGATCTAGATCTTTGAGTTCTTGGTGTTCTCCTTCTTGTTCTTCCTCTCATTTTCCTCCCTAGCATTAGTTGCTCTGGTGGGATTTGAGAGAGAAGGACTTGGGCACTTCGTGTGCCCTTGCCATTGCATTTGGTGCATCAGTTTGAGTTCTCCACGGTGATACGTGGAAGTGAAGTTTGAGAAGCTTATTACTCTTGGGTGTTTGGGCACCCTAGAGCTTGTTCCTCTTGGGTGCCTTGGCGCCCTAGACGGTTGGTGTTGTTTGGAGCTCAATCATTGTGGTGTAAAGCTCCGGGCAAGCGTCGGGGTCTTCAATTAGGTTGTGGAGATCGCCCTGAGCAATTTGACGGGTACCGGTGACCGCCCCCAAGGGTTGCCAAAGTGTACGGGTTCGGTGACTGCCCCCAAGGGTTGCCATTTGTACGGGTTCGGTGACCGCCCTCAAGGGTCCCTTAGTGGAATCACGGCATCTTGCATTGTGCGAGGGCGTGAGGAGATTATGGTGGCCCTAGTGGCTTCTTGGGGAGCATTGTGCCTCCACGCCGCTCCAAACAGAGATTAGCATCCGCAAGGGTGTGAACTTCGGGATACATCGTCGTCTCCGCGTGCCTCGGTTATCTCTTACCCGAGCTCTTTACTTATGCACTTTACTTTGTGATAGCCATATTGTTTCTTGTCATATATCTTGCTATCACATAGTTGCTTGTCTTGATTAGCATAAGTTGTTGGTGCACATAGGTGAGCCTAATTGTTTTAGGTTTTGTGCTTGACAAATTAACCGCTAGGTTTATTCCGCATTTGTCCAAGCCTAAATCGTAATTATTTTAAAACGCCTATTCACCCCCCCTCTAGGCGACATCCACGATCTTTCATTTGGTATCAGAGCCTCGTCTCTCTTTATTGGGCTTAACCGCCTAGAGAGTAAGGATGTCGACTAGGGGTTTAGGATTCTCTGACACTCTTAGTTTCGATGGCACAAATTTTGATGTTTGGGTAATTCGCATGCTTAATCTCTTTAGGATCATGGACCCAAATTTAGAGCGAATTGTAGATATGGGTTTTCTCCTCCAAAGGATCCCCAAAGATTATCTTTAGAGGATGAGAAAAACTCTTATCTCAATACTCAAGCTTCTAATGTGTAACGCCCTGAGACCGATGTGCCAGGTGTCGTGCAGTTTTTCGCTGTTGTTGCCTTGTCATTGCTTGCGTGTCATGCATTGCATATCATGTCGTCATGTGCATTTCATTTGCATACGTGTTCGTCTCATGTATCCGAGCTTTTTCCCCGTTGTCCGTTTTGCATTCCGGCGTTCCGTTCTCCTCCGGTGGTCATTTCTACCTTTCTTTCTTGTGTGGGGATTAAACATTTCCGGATTGGACCGAGACTTGCCAAGCGACCTTGGTTTACTACCGGTAGACCGCCTGTCAAGTTTCGTACAATTTGGACTTCGTTTGATACTCCAACGGTTAACCGAGGGACCGAAAAGGCCTCGTGTGTGTTGCAGCCCAACACCCTTCCATTTTGGCCCAAAACCCACCTAACTCTGCTACATCATCTCGGTCGTTCGATCACGATCGCGTGGCCGAAAACCGCACCTCATTTGGACTCTCCTAGCTCCCTCTACCTATAAAAGAGCACCCCCTCTCCGAAATTCGCGGTTCATTCTTCCCCTAACCTTAAAAATTCTCGGATCCGCGCCGCCGGACATTTCTTCCCCGCCGACGGACATGTCCGCGCCGCCCGCCGCGACTAACCACGGCGTGCCACGTCAGCGCCGCCGCCTCTCTCCACCGTGCGGGCCCGCGGCGCCCAGAGTCGGCCCGCCCGGGCCAGAACCCCCCGCCGCCCGAGCGCT
>NC_041386.1:3380109-3407904 GCF_002162155.2 Triticum dicoccoides | reverse complement strand
GCCATCGCCGGCAGCCGCCTTCGCTCGCCGCGGCGCGCCCCGGCGCCCGAACGCCTCCCCGCCGCCGTCCCGGACTCCTCCGGCCTCGATCCGAGCCCGAGGAGGACCGCCACCGCCGCCTGCTTTCAGATCCGGCGCCGCCCGCCGCGGCTCCGGCCATCCCCGTCGCCGGAGTCTCCCAGCGCCACCGCCGCCCTGCCTCGATCCCGATCGGATCGGGAGAGACAACCGGGTTGCTCCGCGCCCGCATGGGCCCCGCCTTCGGCCCAGCTCCAGCCGGCCTCGTTCGGCCTGCCTCCTCCTTCTTCGTGGGCCGGCCCAGCTTCCCGGCCAGCGCAGCGCCAAGCCCAGCTCCAGATCCGCGGCCTGCCTCTCTCCTCCACCGGCCTGCCTTCTCCTCTCCACGTCTGGGCCGAAGCCCACGGGGTGAGGCCACACACTCCCCAGCGCCTCCTGTTTTTTTCCTGCTGTTGGGCTTGCCCAGATTCGGCCCGCATCGTTTTTTTTTTCCAGTTCTGGGCGATTTTATCTAATTTCCAGGAGCCTGTCAGTTTTGCAGAAAAGTCCCTGTTCTTCATGCATTTAATAACTCACTAACCGTGCATCGGATTAAAATGTTTTATATATGAAACTTGCTCAGAATTTTGTGTAGATTAATAATATCCAACTTTCATCTATGATTGAAATGTCTAAAAGGATGTTTGTTTAATTTTGCTCCTATGCCATGTTAAAATGATTTAATTCATAACTAAATAACCGTAGCTCCGAATTAAATAATCTTTATATGTAAATGGGGTAGAAAAATGCCTAGTTTAACATGGTGACCTTTATTTGCATGTTAAACAACTCTAAAATTGTGTTTAGGGCAGAACAGTACCATAACCAAAGCATGCTCATGAGGAGTTTCCGGACTTGTTGGTTGTTGTTCCGGCCTCATTTAAACTTGCCTAGAGTAGGTAGTTTCGTCATGCTTCACCTCTTGCCATGTTATCAACATTTAATTTTGTTGGGGTACATAAACGAGAGAGAACTAAATAATTGATGTGGTGTTTTGTCAATATGCATCCCGATGCATATTGAGCTCCACTTAATTTGTAGGATTGTTTGTGCACTTTGCCATGTCATGCTTCATTAAACCGGACATGCATCATACTTGTTTGTGCATCATGCCATGTCTTTGTGGTGGTTGTTTACTATGTCGTTTGCTTCTTTCCGGTGTTGCTTCTTCGGGTTGGCTCCGATAACGTCGTGTTGTGAGGATCCGTTCAACTATGTCCGTTTGTCTTCTTCATGGACTCGTTCTTCTTCCTTGCGGGATTTCAGGCAAGATGACCATACCCTCGAAATCACTTCTATCTTTGCTTGCTAGATGATCGCTCTTTTGCTATGCCTATGCTGCGATACCTACCACTTTCTTATCATGCCTCCTACTTTGTTGAACCAAGTCTCTAACCCACCTTGTCCTAGCAAACCGTTGTTTGGCTATGTTACCGCTTTGCTCAGCCCCTCTTATAGCGTTATTAGTTGCAGGTGAAGATTGAAGTTTGTTCCTTGTTGGAACATGGAGATCGTTTCTTGTTGGAACATGTTTACTTGTTGGGATATCACTATATATCTTATTTAATTAATGCATCTATATACTTGGTAAAGGGTGGAAGGCTCGGCCTTATGCCTGGTGTTTTGTTCCACTCTTGCCGCCCTAGTTTCTGTCATATCGGTGTTATGTTCCCGGATTTTGCGTCCCTTACGCGGTTGGGATATAATGGGAACCCCTTGACAGTTCGCCTTAAGTAAAGCTCTTCCAGCAATGCCCAACATTGGTTTTACCATTCACCACCTAGCCTTTTCTTTCCCTTGGGTCGGCCAGCCCAAGGGTCATCTTTATTTTACCCCCCGGGCCAGTGCTCCTTTGAGTGTTGGTCCAAACTAGAGTCCTGTGCAGCGCCCCCTCGGGGAAACTCGAGGTTTGGTTTTAGTTGTATGGAGCGCTCATCTGAGTGTGCCCTGAGAAAGAGATATGTGCAGCTCCTATCGGGATTTGTCGGCACATTCGGGCGGTGTTGCTGGTTTAGTTTTACCCTGTCGAAATGTCTTGTTGTACCGGGATACCGAGTCTGATCGGAATGTCTCGGGTGGAGGTCTATTCTTTCGTTGACCGTGAGAGCTTGTTATGGGCTAAGTTGGGACACCCCTGCAGGGATTTGAACTTTCGAAAGCCGTGCCCGCGGTTATGGGCAGATGGGAATTTGTTAATGTCCAGTTGTAGATAACTTGAACCTTAATTAATTAAAATGAATCAACTGAGTGTGTTACCGTGATGGCCTCTTCTCGGCGGAGTCCGGGAAGTGGACACGGTGTTGGAGTAATGTTTGCGCAGGTTGTTCTCTAGCTTCTCGCTCGTGCTTTGCCTCCTCTTCTCGCTCTCTTTTGCGTATAAGATAGCCACCATATATGCTAGTCGCTTGCTGCAGCTCCACATATACATTTGCCTTACCCTTCCTATAAGCTTAAATAGTCTTGATCGCGAGGGTGCGAGATTGCTGAGTCCCTGTGGCTCACAGATACTATAACTCCAGATGCAGGTCCAGGTGTTTCCGCTCCAGGTGACGAGTACGAGCTCAAGTGGGAGTTTCACGAAGACTCTCAGCGATACTATGTCTCTTTTCCTGACGATCAGTAGTGGTGCCCAGTTGGGGGTGATTGGGACCGTTGTCGCATGTTGGGTTTTCTTCTATTTTGGCGCCGTAGTTGGGCCATGAGTGTTTTGGATGATGTAATGTTATTTTTTTGTACTTGATTGACGTGGCGAGTGTAAGCCAACTATGTTCTCCCCTTTATTATTCATATTACATGGGATGTTGTGAAGATTGCCTAACTTGCGACATATGCCTTCAATGCGATTATGTCTCTAAGTCGTGCCTCGACATGTGGGAGCTATAGTCGCATTGAGGGTGTTACAAGTTGGTAATCAGAGCCTTCCCCAACCTTAGGAGCCCCATTGCTTGATCGTTTTTAGCAGCCGAGTTGTGTCTAGAAAATGTTTTGAGTCATTTAGGAATTATATATCAGAGAGTTTAGGAATTCTTTTTACTTCCCAGTCTCCTTATTGCTCCGGTAAGGCATCCTGACGTAGAGTTTTGACTCTTCTCTTCTCAAATTTCACTAATTTTTTTTAGGATCACGCAAGTATCTTGGAATCGTTCCGATGGCTTTATGATGAGAACATTGTCTTGGTGCCTCCTGTTAGGGGTTTAGTGGAAGTGTCCCGGGGAGTTGAGCTCCGAGGTGTTGTCGTCATAATTTTATCGTTACAGTTCTGGAATACCTGAGTTTAGTACGCCGACATTGAAAATCTCTTTTATGCAGTTCGTTGGTGAGATAACCTTGATGCCACCCAGTACTGGGGCGGGAGTTCGGGAGTATCGCCATAACTTGTATAACGGATGCTTTTCGAAGGTTGAGGTAGACGATTTCCGAAGGTTTCTTGGTTATGTGTTGAAGGATGGATACAGTTGGGTGTAGGATTTGCTAGTTTGGGTGAGATATTATGCTTCCCCTGTATCCCCAACACCTGATTGCATAACCGGGAAAGTTTCGGGAGTTTATAAGTGGGAATTCAAGTAGCTCTTAGGAAATCTTTCCGACAGATGTATGATATGAAATTGGGGTTCGACGTCTAGTGGTTCGCCTATTCCCGGTCGGTTTTACAGTGGTCTCATTGTGTCTTAAAGAGTCCTTGGCTATGCCGACTCGGGGACGCTTCGTATGTCATGTGCACTGCCTTGTACATGATGGTGCTGTACAATCGAGCCCGTGTAGGCCCCACCACGAAAACTTCGGACGAAATCTCTATCATATGTTTGTTCTGGCTTATTTTGCAAGCCAATCCCTTTGTTGTTGTTTTGAGTTGTGGTATTCGAGTTGCTTCAAAGTCAAATGTTGATTCCACCCTTTGTCTAAGTGGTGTTCACATACTCCGATGTGGATACTAAATACTTCCTTGATAATCGAGATTGTCATGTCAATTTTTTTAACCGGTGTGCTTCTCTTCAAGTGGATCTGATCATTGCAATATCTGCAAGATCAACTCAAGTCTTCTCAACGGCGTTCGTTTCATCCATCTCCAATTGCCTTTGTTTTTCCCACCCTCCCTCCCTTTGTTTCTTCGAGGACCCATATTTCTTTATCAAGTATCCTTTTATTCTTGTGAAGTCTCGCCATTCTTTTCCGTCAATATTCTTATCCGGTGATTCTCATGAAGATCGTAACGGAGCTTCAAGTTATCATTCTTTGTCTCTTCTCTTCTCCGGTGGTTTCAAGTCAAGCTTTGTTGATCATATCCTTTCCTCGTTTCAATGCTTTCTCATGCCGGTGCACATCACATTTAGTCATTTCTTGCTATTCATTTGTTCCGGAGTGCTCAAGATATCTCAAAGATTCGTGTCTCCACTCTGCATTCGTTCAAGCTCTTTCGAGGTTGTTATCTCATTCTAGCCATTTAATCGTACCGGTGCATTCTCTCTTTTAAATCATTCTATGGTGTTTCTTTTCAGTGGGCCCTAACCCACAGGTCTTTTTCCAGGATCTTACCTGACTCTTCTTATTCTCCTGGAGTTATTCTCAAATTCATTTCAAGTATAACGTAAGAATGAATTGTCATCAGTCAAATGCTTTTCACCAAGATTTTTCAAATTCTTTTCATCGCTGGTTTAACCTCTTCGTTTTGATTCTTCCGGAGTGTCTAAACGATGCATGGTCGTGTTTCTCGTCATCATTCTCAACATTTAAAGACCAAGGAATAATTTTCTCTCAATCTTGCTCCATTCTCTTCAAGATTTGGGGTTCTAGTTCAAGGCCATCCTCTCATAATTGTTTTCAATTGTCAGAATTCTTTCCAGTTTGATCATCCAGAGCCCATCATTTCAGAAGATTTATTCATTCTCAGCTTTCATCTCTCTTTCTCCAAATCTTACCGGTGCATCATTCCAGTTTTCTCTAATCAGCTCATGATCTCTTCGTTCTCATGGATCTAAATTCCCTCAGGCACCTTCGTGCATTTGATAATTCTTCTCGGTGATTCGTTATCTTTTATTTGTTGTTTCGATCCTACCGGTGGTTCGTTGAAGACTCTCTCAAGTTTGCGCTATATCTCTCTTAATCCTTTCTACGAGAATAAGTAGTGTGCCAAATCCATTATTTGTCATCAATTTAATTGGTGAAGGACAAGCATAACATAATTCTTATTCTTGTTAATCCAAGTGATTAATTCTTTATTCCGGAGGCCCTTCAAATTCTTAGTTTCATTTGTTTCATCTTTTCTTTTCTCGGAGTTCCAACCTCTTTCACTTATATTATCACGGGGATCTCTATATAAATCATTGCGAGACTTCAGTCTTATTATTTTCATCATTCAATCATTTCGGATCATTCTTTTATTTCCGGAGTTCTCATGAAGGTTCTACATGGTGGTTCATAAAGAATTTAATTCCTTCTCCAAGCATTCATCAAGATTCTTTTCAAGTGAGTTCAAGCTTTCTTAATCTTGTAATCCGGAGTGCAATTCTTTCATGCATATCTTTTGAGGTGGTGTCATGTCATTCTTGATAATTTCCCTTCGTGCTTCGTGTTTCACAAGTTATCAAGATGAGGTATTTAAATCCACCAATCTTGTCATTGGGGTTACCTTGGGTTATATTTCACCTAAAGCCTTCCCTAAGGTTTGTTGCTATCTATGGTGTTGAGAAATGACCCAAGTTATTCATTTATCCTCCCGGTGAAATAACTTCCTCGTCTCCTCGTTCATATCAATCCAATTCTTCTTCCCGTGAGTGGCAGGTTGTCATCTCATAATTTGAGATGTATTTCATCAGACCATATCAAGATTATTCTTTTCGTTGTTGGTTTTCAACAACTCCATTCTAGCATTTGTTGTATCCGTGCTCTCTCAAGATCTTGTTTCCCTTCGTTCCGGAGTCATTGTGATGTTGCTCTTTTCAACCCATCATCTCGTTTGTCAAATATCATGTTCTTTTCGGGCTTATTCATTTAACCGGAGTGTCGTGTCCTCTGCTCAAGTTCTTTTCATCTTATATAGTCTTGTATCACTTTTCAACTGGAGTGTTGTTCGAATTTGGTCTTCCTTGATCCCCTTCCTTAACCGGCGTGTTTTCAATATATGTCTTCCCTTCAACTTCAAGGTTTTTCGCAAATGTTCTTTGTCCCTCTTTGCTAACGGAGTGTTTTCGACCTTGTTCACCTTCGTTGTATTCTTTTCTCGAATTTTCTCAACCTTGCAAGGTTCTTCTAGCTTCTCGCTCGTGCTTTGCCTCCTCTTCTCGCTCACTTTTGCGTATAAGATAGCCACCATATATGCTAGTCGCTTGCTGCAGCTCCACATATACATTTGCCTTACCCTTCCTATAAGCTTAAATAGTCTTGATCGCGAGGGTGCGAGATTGCTGAGTCCCTGTGGCTCACAGATACTATAACTCCAGATGCAGGTCCAGGTGTTTCCGCTCCAGGTGACGAGTACGAGCTCAAGTGGGAGTTTCACGAAGACTCTCAGCGATACTATGTCTCTTTTCCTGACGATCAGTAGTGGTGCCCAGTTGGGGGTGATTGGGACCGTTGTCGCATGTTGGGTTTTCTTCTATTTTGGCGCCGTAGTCGGGCCATGAGTGTTTTGGATGATGTAATGTTATTTTTTTGTACTTGATTGACGTGGCGAGTGTAAGCCAACTATGTTCTCCCCTTTATTATTCATATTACATGGGATGTTGTGAAGATTGCCTAACTTGCGACATATGCCTTCAATGCGATTATGTCTCTAAGTCGTGCCTCGACACGTGGGAGCTATAGTCGCATCGAGGGTGTTACATAATGTGCTTTTCGATGCTTTGAGCAATGTAGTTATATTTCAACTCATGTCGTTCCGGGATGCTCATGAGTTGTGGACGAAGCTTCAAGAAAAATATGGTGTGTCCAAGATTTGTGGGGATGATTGTTCTCCCTCCACCTCCGGTCGTATAGTCTTCTCAACTTCTTCTACTTCACCTACATGTGGTTTGCCACAAGGTAATGATATGGTGAGTAGTGTTGGTCATTGCAATGATGATAGTATGCTTATTGTGGATGATCCTTCATCACTATCTTATTGCAATGCTCCTTCTTTGGACTTTAACACTTCGATCACTCTAAATGTTTCACATGCTTGTGTTAAAAGTTCTTGCATATCTTGTAGAAATTGCTTGCTCAAATCTCATGATGATATGCTTGCTATGTCTTGTTGCCATGATAAAAATGTATCTATTTCCTCGAGTTGTTGTGCTAACAATGTAGAGGAAATCCAACACTCCATGGAACAAGATGTGGTCTTGAACAGTGCTTCAAGGGATCCTACATCATCATCGGTTGTTTTTTGCCTTATGGCCAAGGCTTCAAAGGTATCTCCCACTTTGAATCCCAATATATCTTGTGATAATATTGATGATGGCAAGAGTGATGATGATGTCGATTATGATGAAGAGAATGATGATGTTGCCTCCTTAAAAGTTAAGGGGGAAATAATTTTTAAAGCTCTTCTTAAGAATAAAATTGCTCATTCCAACTTCATGGAAATCATGTCTATTGCTATTGAGGGCAAGAAATATATTGATGAGTTGGAATCTCGTCTTGAGGAGCATGAGGTCACCATTGATAAAATGGAAGGTCATGAGCGTGATTACGCTAATGAGATTGCGGACCTCTCTCAAGCTCTTGAACTTGAACAAACCACCAAGGAATCTCTTGAGGAGACTTTTGCTCTAGAGTTATCTAGAGTGAAGGAATCTCATGATAGAGCTCTTGGTGTGGCCAATGTTTTTGAAACTAAAAATGCTAAGCTTGAAGTTGCTCATGCTGGACTCCTTGAGGATTTTGAGCACCTCAAAAATGTCTCAAGGGTCATCAAGGGTGAGCTCATCAAACTCACCGAGTCTCATGCTCAACTTGAAGCTTCATATTCAAAAGAGCTTGCCAAGTTGTCTTCTCCTCTTGTTTCTAATGATGATGCTTGTGCCACTAACTCTATCTCTTGTGAAGCATCCATATTGAAGAAGAATGTTGAGCTAAGGGCTCAACTTGAGTTGCTATCTAGTAATTATGGGATGTTGGAAGAAAATCATGTAAAGCTCACAAGCTCTCATGATGATCTTCTAGTATCCCATAATGTGCTAAAGTTAGCTCATGAGGCCATGCTTGCTAAGGTAACATCTAGTGAGCCTCATGTGGATACTAGCACCACTTTTATTCAAAATGCTATATTGCCTTGTGCTAGTCCTCGCGATTCATCCATGCATAACATTGGTACATCTTGTGATGAATTGCTTTCCTTGCCTTGTTGCTCTAAAGATGAATCTTATACTTCCTCTAGTTCTTGTGTTGAGACTAACCATGTAGAGGAAATCAAAGAGCTCAAGGCCCAAGTCACTTCTTTGAAGAAAGACTTGGAAAAGAGTCATGAAGGGAAATTCACACTCAACAATATCTTGAGTGTGCAAAAATCCCCCAATGACAAAGGTGGACTTGGATTCAACTCCAACAAGAAGAAGAAGTCCAAGGTGAACAAAAAGAAGGGCCAAGAACAAGTCAAGAATTCGGCCAAGATTGTTTGCTTCAAGTGCAAAGTAGAAGGGCATCATGTTAGATCTTGCCCATTGAAGAAGAAGCCCATTAGTGACAAGCAACAAGGGAAGCGGCCACAAGTTCACTCTCATTCTCAACCTCAAGTTGAAGAAAGGCCTCTTCCCAAGAAAACTCAAGCAAATGCTTCTCAAGTTGAGAAATCAAGTGAGAAGAAAGTAAAGAGTAGACGTTGCTACCTATGTCGTGAAAAAGGTCATGTCGCTTCTTCATGCACAAATGGTACCTTATCCAACCCTATTCTAATTGATGATATCTATTCTCTTGGGAAGGATAAAGTTGGCAATGTGTTTGCCAAATTTGTTGGTGCTCAAAGTGGTGTCAAGAAAAGAACCATTTGGGTAGCCAAGCCTATTGTGACTAACCTCTTAGGACCCAACTTGATTGGGGACCAACAAGCTCAAACTTGATCAATAGGTGATATTGGAGGTCATTGGAGACTTGGCTACATTATGAAGAATTAAGGGGACTTCATCATTCTCATTGTCTCAAGCCAAGTCATTCGGATTATCAAGTTTCTATCTTATATCCAATGTTCCTCCTTGCGGTAACTCGTGCTTAAAGTGTCTACATTGATAGTTACTTGCCCCTTTGCATGTTTGGTTTCGTACCTTGCATGTGTTTGTATATGTTGTGCTTCCAACTTGATTATCTTGAGCAATCAAGTATGTGTGTGTTGGTTTGCACATCATGTACATGTGTGTCATGCGTTGAGCCTTTTGCATCTTGTTTTTTTCTTAGTTGGCTCTTGTGAGAGATTAATGGAATATCCCATTATGGGGGAGTGATGTGCTTTGTGCACTTCACAATCCTATAAAGGTGGGTACATGGGAAATACCACTTAGTATTGATATTGCAAGCTTATCTAGTCACTATGTGGTATGTCTTCTCATGAGAAATTCAAATTCTAAATAGTCCATTAATTATCTCTTGTTGGATCCTTTAATTGCCTCTTGTCTATATTTAATTGGTATCACATTATGGGGGAATAATATGCTATGTGTATATTACTAGCCTAGAAAATGTGTACATTTGAGATATTGTCATCTAGAGTTGATATTGTAAATTATCTTGTTCCTAGGTGGCATGTTAGCTCTACAAGTTGCAATTTGCTTTTTGTTTGGTGTGAAGATGATGTCGGATATCCTTGCTATCTACCACCGGGAATTATTTCCAAATACTTCTTGTCTTTTGACAATTGGTACTCACTTGTGTGGTAGATATTATTGATCATCTTTACATTAGGTTTTGCTTTTATTTGCCCTTTCTCTTGCCAAGGATTGTATCAACTCCCTTTGCCTTCCATACCACTTGTGGATCTTGTTTATTTCTTGATCTTGTCTAGTGTTTGTATAGATATAGTGAAAGTGGTGATCCCATCTTGTGCTTTTTGTATTCAAATGCAAATTCTCCATATTGCACAATGTTTGGGGGATCTATCCTATTTTTCTATAAAACACTCTTCTTGTGATCCTTATCAAGTGTGTGTCGGTGGAAGGCAAGTTGTTTCTTTTGGGTACTTTGTGCCATCATGAAACTTTGTAGAGAGCTTGGTTTGTTTGGAACCATCCTCTCTTTTGGGGGTTTGATATCCTTTATTTAGTGGGTATCAATGGATATCTCATTCCTTGATGTATCTTTTATTGATATCCTCCAAGTGATGATTTATTCATTTGGTATCTTTTCTTCACTTGGTATTTCTTTTTCTTTTGGCATCGGTTCTTGAAAGTCTTGAGCATGCGTATTAACTTCGTGTAGTATCTTTGGCATGCTTTCTTTCTTTGACCAAACATATAGGGGAAGCTCCACCAAGTCTCAAATTGGATGGGATGTGCTTGAAATTTATTTTCGTATCTATGTGCACATTTTTATGTGGAGTTTGTCCTATGTATTGTCGGTTCTCTAACTCTTTGGTCCCAATGAGTTTGGGTACCATTTTGTTTGTGTTGTTGTTCTAGGAACAATTGGAGATACATTGGAAGCTCGGCTCACTCACAAGGAAGGTGTTGTCATCATGTGCTTATTGGAGTCGAGCTAGGATGATCAATGAACTCTATCTACCTTCAATTGGTATCTACTACATCCTTCCAATGTTAACTCGGTAACAAGTATCTTCATATTCTTCATGCACACATTTCTTGTATCAACCTTGTGTAGGTTGTATCATGGCATGTTATTCATTCATTCTTGTGATACTTGTTTTCTTTCTCAAAGCATCCCAACAATGATCTCTTGTTGCTAGTTGTGATGTCTTTGTTGTTCGTGTGTGGACTTCATTTATATACAATAAGACCATATCTAGCCATGAGCTATGCTTCCAAGAAAATATCTTATTGGTATATGTATGACCTCCCTTTGGATATCTTGTTCCTCGTGTTGTAACTATTTCGGGTGTACATCCTTCTTTGTAGATATATATCATCATGATTTCGTCTACCTAGAATCTTATACACTTGAGAGAAGTTGCATTTCTAGTTGATATCCTTTCTTTCACGGCCACCTTGTCTTTCTTATGTTATTTCTTTGGTGGCTCCATGAAAGCTTTTGCCTTGAGTGCATGTCTTCTATCGTTGCATCTTGATGCACTCTTGTGTGTGGTGAAGATTTTTTTCCTCATGCTTATCTTTACGAGGCTTTTGCCATCTTAATTGGTATCCCTCATCTTGATGAGGCTTTCATCTTCTATCTTCACCATGGGTTTTCACAAGCATAGGTTCTTAATATGCTTATTAGTAAGCTTGTGAACCCATTTGCTAGTTGTGTGTGGGAATGATAGGCCTTGCACCGTGTGCCTCGTTCTTTCAAGACTTTATTGATGCCTAATGCTCATCCGTACATTAGTCTTCTCAAGTGCATTGCCTTGACTCACACACATCATTTTGGTTGAGCCCATTCTTAAGTTGCCTCTTTTATTACTTGTTGCTCAACCATGTGTGTGTTGCAAGTACTAGGCTTTGTTTCCTATATGCTCACTTGCACTTATTGTAAGTTTCTATTGATTTTGGGGGAGCTGTGATCCTATTTTGTGCCCTTTGTATCCAAATACAAAAATTCTTATGTGTGCACAAATCATGGGGAGCTTCTCTAGTTTCTTTAGAACACTCCTTCGCTCATATCATAATATCCTTTATTCATGTAGCTCGTAGGATCTTTGGTCTAGTTGGTTCAATTGATACCCGTTGATTGCTTGCTTCAATTGGTACCTTTTGATTGCTTGTTTCTTTCTTTGTTATGCCTTGTGGCATATCATTCCTTTAGCAATCTTGGTGCCTCAATATAGTTGATCTTCCTCCAAGTATTACCGTTGGATATGTGTATTGCATTCCACTCTCTTATTGAGAAATACACAACTTATGGAGGAACACAATTTATATTGGCCTTCTAAGCTTTTCGCCCATTTTGGCAATCGATGCCAATGGGGGAGAAGTTTCAGAGAGTTTTGTGGATAAGTTTAGAGAGTTTTTTCTTCTTGCTTTGGTTTTGTACCTAAGCATTTGCATCTCATACACATGCATTATTGGTTGTTGCATTGCACGGTGATATATAATTCCTTATATAAACTCTCTTGAAAATGATTGTCATCAATTACCAAAATGGGGGAGATTGAAAGGACATGCGGTGCCCCCATGTGTGGTTTTGGTAATTGATGACAATCTCTATGGACTAACGGTTGTCGTGAGTTATATTTGAAGGATTTGTTGAAGTCCATGTGTTGGTTTCAAGGAGTTTATGAGATGGCCAAAGTGCTTTTCAAGGAATTATCCAAAGATTGGTCATGTGTGAGTTGAGATGGCCAAAGTGCTTTTCAAGGGATTATCCAAAGATTGGTCATGTGTGAGTTGAGCTTATTGCAAGCATGTCTTGAAGAAGAAGATTGTGTGATCATTCATGTTTACCTTCAAGACATCATCCAAATGAAGAGAGTTGGAAAGATTCAATGTTGATCAAGACTAAGTCAAGAGTGAATCAAGTTGATCAACTCACAAAGCGTAGAAGAAGTACCGAGAGGGATCAAGTGATCCCATGGTATGGTAAGCATTGTCCATTACACTTTGTGTACTAACCCATGGTCTACGTGAGAGTTCTTTGTGGGGTTAGGTATGTTTCCATGGTCTTGCGTCAAGAGGAAGATCTCATACAACCCATGGAGGATGACATCAAGTGGTGATCGTCATCACGTTTGCAGTGTGCAAGTTCAAGTGGAGCAACTCGAAGAGAGGCTCACCCATAATGGAGTATGGGGGAGCAATCAAGCTTGAAGCTTGTTGTCCATTGTGGTGTCAATGGAATTGTGAAGATGTGCCAAAGAGTGGCTCACCCATAGTGGAGTATGGGGAAGCAATCAACTAGTCTTCATCGAGCCAACACAATCAAGAAATGTGGTCCAACTTGAGGAAGTCAAGATCGTCATCATCTAGCTCAAGTGGACTATGTGCAAGGCAAATGTTTGCCCTTGATAGGTTTTCTATTTTACCGGTCTCATAGTGGTAGTTGGGAGACCGGGTTGTAGGATCGATTGCCGTACTATCAAGGGGGGCTCTTTAGGAAGTAGCTTGATCGTATCATTAGTCAAGAGCTTAAACCATTGCATCCTTGCATCATCTTTCTTGGTTCTTGTTTGGTTCCATTTGTGAGTCTTAGAGCTTATGGTCATCTTGATGACAAGCTTGAGTTCATCGAAAACGGAGTTCGCATGCATTTTCTATGATGTTTTTGATGTTGGAGGTTTTACCGGTCTTTTCCGAGGAAGGGTTCTCACCATTTTATTATGGTCCTTTTCTCACTTGCTTCCTATTGATATTTCTCTCAAGATTGTGTTAGCCCTTGTCGTTAGCTTTCCAACAAACTTGGTTTCGTTGAATTCGGAGCTCGTATGCGAAAGTTGTGGCTGTTTTGATATTGCCTGTTTTACACAGAGAGGTTGTACCGCCCCATGGAAAGGTTGTACCGCTTGACCGGTACAACCGGTGTTTGGAGCGGTTGTACCGCTCCAGAATTGGTCTGGAGGTTGTACCGGTCATGTAGCGCTCTACCACCGGACTGGTCTCTATTGTGGTGCGGTTGTTGGGCGGTTGTGGGCCGGTTGTACCGCTTATTGCCTGTTACCGGTTGTACCGGTGCTCATAGAGGTTGTACCGCTCCTATGTTGTTCTGTATATAACGGGCAGATTCGTGGGGACCTATTTAAGGGGGTCTTCTTCCCCAATGGTTCCCCATCTCTTGAGCTCGTTTTTGCCCCCATTATTGACCTTCTTTGAGCTTGCTAACTCTCACTCCCTCCATGGATTCTTGCTAGTTTTTGAGGGAAAAGAGAGAGGAGATCTAGATCCACATTTCCACCAATCACTTTCTCCTCTATGTGAGGGGAACCCCTTGGATCTAGATCTTGGAGTTCTTGGTGTTCTCCTTCTTGTTCTTCCTCTCATTTTCCTCCCTAGCATTAGTTGCTCTGGTGGGATTTGAGAGAGAAGGACTTGGGCACTCCGTGTGCCCTTGCCATTGCATTTGGTGCATCTGTTTGAGTTCTCCACGGTGATACGTGGAAGTGAAGTTTGAGAAGCTTATTACTCTTGGGTGTTTGGGCACCCTAGAGCTTGTTCCTCTTGGGTGCCTTGGCGCCCTAGACGGTTGGTGTTGTTCGGAGCTCAATCATTGTGGTGTAAAGCTCCGGGCAAGCGTCGGGGTCTCCAATTAGGTTGTGGAGATCGCCCCGAGCAATTTGACGGGTACCGGTGACCGCCCCCCAAGGGTTGCCAAAGTGTACGGGTTCGGTGACCGCCCCCAAGGGTTGCCATTTGTACGGGTTTGGTGACCGCCCTCAAGGGTCCCTTAGTGGAATCACAGCATCTTGCATTGTGCGAGGGCGTGAGGAGATTACGGTGGCCCTAGTGGCTTCTTGGGGAGCATTATGCCTCCACGTTGCTCCAAACGGAGATTAGCATCCGCAAGGGTGTGAACTTCGGGGTACATTGTCGTCTCCGCGTGCCTCGGTTATCTCTTACCCGAGCTCTTTACTTATGCACTTTACTTTGTGATAGCCATATTGTTTCTTGTCATATATCTTGCTATCACATAGTTGCTTGTCTTGATTAGCATAAGTTCTTGGTGCACATAGGTGAGCCTAATTGTTTTTAGGTTTTGTGCTTGACAAATTAACCGCTAGGTTTATTCCGCATTTGTTCAAGCCTAAATCGTAATTATTTTAAAACGCCTATTCACCCCCCCTCTAGGCGACATCCACGATCTTTCAAATATCATGACGCACGTCCTAGTTCATCTAGTCGACAAGATTGTCATCCTGGGGCCCGTATTTCTACACAATATGTTCCCCTTCGAGAGGTTCATGGGAGTCCTAAAGAAATATGTCCATAACCGCGCTAGGCCAGAAGGAAGCATCTCCATGGGCCATCAAACAAAGGATGTTATCGGGTTTTGTGTTGACTTCATTCCTGGCCTTAAGAAGATAGGTCTCCCTAAATCGCGGTATGAGGGGAGACTGACTGGAAAAGACACTCTTGGAAGAGACTCAATAATATGCAGGGACGGATATTCTTGGTCTCAAGCACACTACACAGTTCTACAGAACTCTACCTTGGTGACCCCGTATGTCGATGAACACAAGAATAGTCTGCGCTCCAAACACCCGGAGCAGTGCGACGACTGGATTACATGTGAACACATCAGGACTTTCAGCAGTTGGTTGGAAACATGTCTCAGAGGTGACAACACTGTTTGTGATGAGTTGTACTTGTTGTCCAGGGGACCATCTTTGACTGTATTGACTTACAAAGGATACGAGATAAATGGGAATACATTTTACACGATCGCCCAAGATCAAAAGAGCACCAACCAAAACAGCGGTGTCCGCTTTGATGCAGCAACCGAGAGTGGAAAGGACACATATTATGGTTACATAGTAGACATATGGGAACTTGACTACAGACCTGATTTTAAGGTCCCTTTGTTTAAGTGCAAATGGGTCAATCTGTTAGGCGGCGGGGTACAGGTAGACCCACAGTACGGAATGACAACAGTGGGTCTGAAAAATCTTGGGTACACTGACGAACCGTTCGTCCTAGCCAATGATGTGGCACAGGTTATCTATGTGAAGGACGTGTCTACCAAACCAAGAAAAAGAAAAGATAAGGAAGCGAATACATCATACGATGAGCCAAAGCGCCACATAGTTCTTTCAGGAAAAACGGACATCCTGGGAGTGGACGGCAAGACAGACATGTCTGAAGATTATGAAAAGTTTTATGAAATTCCTCCCTTCATTGTCAAGGCTGACCCAAGCATCCTGATAAACAATGAAGATTATCCATGGTTACGGCGCAATAAGCAAATGACACAAGCGAAGAAAAAGTGAAGACTTTCTCCCGCAACTATTATGATGATACCATGCCAACTTTGTAACACACGAACATGCTACCATTGTTCGTTTTGTACATGCACATGCTATGTGGGTGAAATTATGATACCATCCCAACTTTCAACTTTTTCAGAGTTCATTTGAAATGCTTTCATGTCTTATGGTTCAAGGTTTTATGTCTTGAGGCAAATGGATCAATATGTCAGGAGGCGGGGTACAGGTAGATCCACAGTACGGTATGTGTCAGGACCCCGACTCAAAGTCACATCGATCTAGCCGGTAACACCTCATATCACTTTGCGGCCTCACGCACGGTATCCCCACGGGTGTCGCCTTACCTTTGCCCGGGACCGTTTGCGCCTTTTGGCTCACGTATATGATAGTGTCGCTAGCATCCATATGATAAGGAGTCCGGGCTGACATGACTAGTCGTAAACCCAAAGTGGCACAGACTTACAGGGACAGGCATCCATGACCCAGCTTCGAACGTGTCGGTCATCAGCAAGTGGGTCCGGGCTGTAGCACTGGGCTAGCAGGACTCCGGTAAACCGGACTGTAGCGGGCTAACAGGACTCCGGTACTCAAAGCGTGACATTTCCCCGAAGGGACAGACACAGGAACGAAGAAGGACACATGCCGGCCAGCCTAAGTGTTCCAGAGCAGTAGCAAGCTACCATGGCTCAGCGGTAACACTAGGAGACATTTCCCGGTAAGAGAGGCTACTAAAGATAAACAACTAGATAGTCAGATCCCACACATACCAAGCATTTCAATCATACACACAATATGCTCGATATGTGCAAATACAACGAAGCATCACAACATGACTCTACGACACAAGTACTTTATTTAAGGCTCAGGGAGCCATACATAACATACACAAAGGTACGGGTCTCACGACCCAACATACAAGTCATACAGTCATACAAACCGGCAGCGGAAGTAACTTGTCTGAGTACAGACAACTAATAAAATAAAAGAGGCTTGGAAAGCCTAGCTATACTACGTGGTCCTTCACAAGCTCAGGGTCACCACCTGGGTCTTTAGCCTACTCGTTGATGTCAACGTCTACATAGAACCCATCAGAAGGGGTTGCAGCGTCTTCTGTAAAAATGTAGATTATAGCAACATGAGTACAAAGGTACTCAGCAAGACTTACATCAGAACCTACATACATGCATATTATCAAGAAGGGTTGGTGGAGTTATTGCAGCAAGCCAGCTTTGACTCTTGGCTAAACTATCCTACGATACTCCAACTTGAAATGGTTTTGCGCACACGAGTCCACTACTCACCAATTCAATACACTACCGAGGATCCGCCTCCGTCTTCCTACGGAAGAGCCATCCTCGGCACTCACTCTTATCTTGAGGCTTTTAGTAGTTTCCATTTACTTGTCTATGAACTGTATAGGCAACCAAGTAGTCCTTTACCGCGGACGCGGCTATTCGAATAGATTATGATAACCCTGCAGGGGTGTACTTCTTCATACATGTTTCCACCACTTAGCGTCTGCACACGACATGTGCTCGGCAGACTTCAAGCGAAAGCCGACGTGGGTGTAGACCACGACCTACCTAAACACTTAAGCCTCTAGTCCAGGTTTATTGCCTATTCAGGTTCCATCCGCAGGGAGTCCGGCCGAGGTTTCCCATACGGCCCCGAACGATGTGAACAGGGTTCCCAAGATACCTAATGGGTATTCGGTACACCGTGCCACGTACCTACCGCATCACAGCCCACCCCTACGGTCAGCGCTGTCCACGGCCTCCAGTAGGCTACAAACACCAGAAACTACTTGCAACTCCTGGACAGAGAGCTAGGGTGAATAAGAAGTCGAGCGAGGTCATATTTCAGGGCCCAATGCATGGTAGTAGTTGTATCTTAAATCACGCATACAGATCTCAGTGCTTAAGGTCGGCTTCAATGAAACAACCCACCATGTACTCCTACATGGCCTCTCATCGATACCTTTACCAAATCGTGTTCACCACACCACTCTCATTACCGACATAAACATTTCACTCTAGCCCATCACCCAGATGAACCAGACCTGACACGACTCTAAGCATAGCAGGCATAGCAAGGTAGGAACAACACATACATATGGCTCAAACAACTCCTACACATGCTAGTGGGTTTCATCTAGTTACTGTGGCAATGACAGGTCATGCAGAGGAAATGGGTTCAACTACCGTAGCACACAGCAGTTTGAAACGCGTTGTCTTAATGCAGTAAAAGAGAGCAGGAGCGAGAACATGGGATTGTATCGATATGATCAAATGGTTGGTTGCTTGCCTGATGGTTCCATGCACTGATACGGTTCTTCGTTAGGGTAATCAGGGTACTCTTCGGGGACAGAACCTGCCGCAGAGAGCACCGATACACAAACATTACCAAACAGTATGCAACAATATGATGCATGCATGAAACATGGCAATATGAGTGTGTTGGGCTAATGCAACTAAAACCAGAAGGGTTTGAACAAATTTGAATCAAAGATTCAAATTACAAACTCAAACATGGCCTTTTAAAGTGCTTTTCCTTGTTCTGTTAAAAACATCAATTTAACTTGTTTGATCATGCATGAAAATAGTACAGATGGATAGATTGGATTTTTCTGATCATTTTTCATATATAATTTGTCCAATTTGGAGTTACAGAATAAAAGTTATGAATTTTTGAAGTTTAAATAATATTCTGGAATTTCCTGATTTAAATTAAATCCAGAAAATCGATTACTGCGTCAGCCTGACGTCAGTGTGACGTCAGCAGGTCAACGGAACAGGTCTGTGTCAAACCTGACAGTGGGTCCCGCATGTCAGGGTGATTATTTTAATTAAAACTTAATTAAAACTAATCCTGTTTAATTAACAGGGCTGGGCCCCACCTGTCATTGACTCAGGGGAGTCAACCAGGGCCCACCCGTGGTCAAACCCGGGTCGGCTGCACCGGCGTTTAGCCGCCGGCGAGCCCGACGCGGCGGCGGGAGTGGTTTTGGCCATTTCGGCCACCAAATGGGCCGCGGAGACCACCGGAGGGGAGCTGAGGACAAACCGCAGCTCTTGGCGGAGTCCGTTGAGGTCGGGGTGGCCGGAGTTGGCGCCGGCGACGACTTGGGCGGCCACCGGGGTTCGGCCGAGGACGAACTTGACGCTAGAGGGGTCGGTGAGGCTCGGGGAGTGGCTAGCTAGATGCTACGTGACACGGTGAGCATGACGGACACCAGTTTGTGGCCGGAGGATGACCGGGAGCACGTCGGCGACGAGCTCCACGGCGGTGGGTGCGGTTGAGCTCCGGGAGGTTGCTACACGGCTCGGGAGCAAGAACGGAAGGGAGGGGAAGATGGCTAAGCTCACGGTGAGTGCGACGGAGTCCTTGGAGCGGCCGGAGATGGACCGGAGCGACGACGGCGTTGAAGGGGATCTCCGGCGACGGTGAGCTCGGGCGAGGTCGGTGCGGTGGACTCGGGCGTTGCGAGCGCTCGGGGCTCGGCTGCTCGATGAAGTGGACAGCGGCGGAGCTCCTGGACACGGTGGCACGGCGTGGGGTGGACGGAGGGCGTGGCTACGGCGAGGGGGTGGCGGCGATGGCGTCGGCCATGGCTGGGGCGTGCGAGGGGGAGGAGCTGGAGAGGAGAGGGGGTGTCTGGGGGGTTCGGGGGAGAGAGGGAGGCTGATCCACGGCGTTAGCCGGGCGAGGAAGGCGGCGAGGCGGCGAGCAGCTGCGTGGCGAGCTGCGGTGCTCGCCGTCGAGCACCTGCCTGCCTGCCTGGCCGGAAGCAGCTCGCTGGCGCGGTGCTGGGCTGGGCCGGCAGGTGGGCCGGTACTGGGCGACAGGTAAGCTTTTCCCCTTTTTTTCTGTTTCTGTTTTTATTTAATATATCTGCAACTTTGTTGAATTTAATAAAATACCTAGGCAACTTCAAAAATCACCAAATCACTCCTGGTCCATAGTTGGATTATTTCCAACATGAAACATTTTAGTTTGGAGGTATTTGAGCATTTAAATATTTTATATAATTTTAAATGCCCAAATTCAAATATTTATGAATTAATTCAAAAACCCTAGGATGGCCTAGGAAAATGTGCACCACTTTTGGCAGAGGTTCTGAACCAAGACAAAAATGATGGGCATTTTAGAAGGGCATTTCAGGTTCATTGAAAAAGTTTTTAGTAAACCCTAGTTGGTTTCAGAGGGGACTGGGGGTTCTGTCATCCCCATTTCAAGTTTCTGATGAAGAAGTAAACATGATGCAACACTCTAATGCATGGCTAACTAGGATGTGACAACTCACCCCCACTCAAAAGAATCTCGTCCCGAGATTTGGGTTCCTCCGGGAGGAAGGCGGGATACTCGAGTCGAAGACGATCCTCCCTTTCCCAAGTTGCTTCATCCTCGGAGTGGTGCGACCAGTGAACCTTGAGAAACTTGATATTATGACGTCGAGTGGTACGCTCGGCCTGATCGAGGATACGAATGGGGTATTCTCGATATGTAAGATTATCTTGGAGATCAAGCGTTTCGTAGTCCACTCCACGGATAGGATCCGAGAAGCAACGCCTGAGTTGAGAAACGTGGAAGACATCATGGACTCTGGAGAGATGCGGAGGTAGTTCCAACTGGTAGGCAACTTCTCCTCGTTTGGCGAGAATGCGAAAAGGTCCAATGTAACGAGGAGCCAATTTGCCTTTGATACCGAAACGATGGGTTCCCTTCAGAGGGGTGACCCGAAGATAAGCCTTCTCGTCAACTTCGAAAGTCATAGCCTTATGTTTTCGGTCATATTGACTCTTTTGACGGGATTGGGCTGTTTTCAACTTTTCGCGAACGATGCGAACTTGTTCTTCCGTTTCCTGAATCATATCCGGGCCAAAGAATTGTCTTTCCCCGGTCTCTGACCAGTTAAGGGGTGTTCGACACCGTCGTCCATAGAGAACTTCAAAAGGGGCTTTACCCAAGCTAGATTGATAACTGTTGTTGTAAGCGAATTCGGCAAATGGAAGGCACTTCTCCCAGTCCATTCCGAATGAGATAACAGAGGCTCGAAGCATGTCTTCTAGAATCTGATTGACGCGTTCCACTTGACCACTCGACTGAGGGTGGAAAGCAGTGCTGAAGGAGAGACGGGTTCCCATAGCATTTTGGAAACTTTCCCAAAATCGAGAGGTGAAGAGACTTCCTCGATCCGAGTTAATCTCCAAAGGAACACCATGGAGAGACACTATTCGGGAGATGTATAAGTCTGCCAGCTGACTAGCGGTTATACTCTCACGAACAGGTAAGAAATGGGCTACTTTGGAAAGACGATCGACAACGACAAAGATAGCATTATTCCCTCTCTTGGTCCTGGGAAAACCGGTAATGAAATCCATACCAATTTTATCCCATTTCCATTCAGGAATAGCTAGGGGTTGAAGGGTGCCAGCAGGCCGTTGATGCTCTGCTTTTACACGACGACAGACGTCGCAATTAGCAATATACTGAGCAATTTCTCTCTTCATCCTAGTCCACCAGAACCTCTGGCGTAGGTCCTGATACATCTTAGTACTACCGGGATGAATGGTGAGAGGAGATTCATGAGCCTCCTTAAGGATCAACTGCCGTAGATGCTGGTTCTTGGGAACCACTAGACGGTTCTCAAAGTACACAACACCATGATCATTGGTGGAGAAACAACTAGCACCTCCGCTAGCAATGTTCTCCTTGATCTTAGCTATTCCCTTATCTCGCTTCTGGGCAGCAACGATTTGATCCGTAAGAGTAGGTTTCGCCACCAAGGTGGAAAGAAATCCTTGAGGAACAATGTGAAGGTTAAGCTTCCGAAATTCCTCATGGAGAAGCGGTTGACTTTGTTGTAACACCAGATTGTTACAATAAGATTTACGACTTAGCGCATCAGCCATGACGTTGGCTTTCCCTGGGGTGTAGGTTATTCCTAAGTCGAAGTCTGTGATCAATTCAACCCAACGTCTTTGCCTGAGATTCAGATCCGGTTGGGTGAAAATGTACTTCAGACTTTGGTGATCAGTGAATATTTCGCAACGATTACCGAGGAGGTAATGTCGCCGGGTCTTAAGTGCATAGACTACAGCTGCAAGCTCTAGATCATGAGTAGGATAATTCTCCTCGTGTGGGTGCAATTGCCGTGAAGCATAGGCAATTACGTGTCGATCTTGCATGAGAATGCAACCCAGTCCTTGTCGCGAGGCGTCGCAGTAGATAACAAAGTCTTTGGAGAAGTCTGGCAGTACCAGTACGGGAGCAGAAGTCAGGCGTCTTTTCAGTTCCTGAAAGCTGTGCTCACATTGTGGAGTCCACTCGAACTTCTTATCTTTCTTGAGGAGTTCGGTTAGAGGTTTGGCAACTTTGGAGAAGTTCTCGACAAAGCGACGGCAATAGCTCGCTAAGCCTAGAAAACTCCGAACTTGCTTGACCGATTCAGGTGGAGTCCAGTTAAGGACGGCTTGAACTCGCTCAGGGTTAACAGCAATACCTCTACCAGATATTACATGACCCAGGTAGGTCACTTCTGACAACCAGAATTCACATTTAGAAAATTTGGCATAAAGGCGATGCTCTCGAAGTTTCTGCAACACTAGCCTTAGATGTTCGGCATGTTCTTCCTCGTTCTTGGAGTAGATGAGTATATCATCGAGGTAAACCACGACGAATTTATCCAAATACTCCATGAAGATTGAGTTCATTAACCGAGAAAAGGTGGCTGGAGCGTTGGTTAAACCGAAGGACATGACGGTGTACTCGTATTGGCCGTAACGAGTAACAAAGGCCGTTTTAGGGATGTCCCCGTTTCTGATTTTGATTTGATGGTAGCCCAACCTCAAATCCATCTTGGAGAAGACTGAGGATCCAGCGAGCTGATCGTACAGGTCGTTGATCCTGGGGAGTGGGTATTTGTTCTTGATGGTGACCAAATTGATAGGTCGGTAATCTACAACCATCCGGTCCGTACCATCCTTCTTCTTGACGAATAGGACGGGGCAAACCCACGGAGAAGAGCTAGGTCGGATGAAACCCTTTTTCAAGGACTCATCGAGTTGTTTCTTAAGCTCGGCTAGTTCTAGGGGTGCCATCTTGTAAGGTCTTCTAGCAATCGGAACGGTTCCTGGAATGAGGTCTATTACGAACTCAACATCCCTGTCAGGTGGAACACCTGGCAATTCCTCTGGAAAGACATCCGGGAAGTCACGGACTACCGGAACGTCCTCAAGGTCTGGCAAAGGGCTGGCGTTAAGAGAATATAATTGTCGCTTGGCTATTCGGGTCAAGACATTGACTATCTTCCCCGAAGGATGGGTGAGTTGAACAGTCCTAGAGAAGCAATCAATTTTGGCTTGATGAGCTGACATCCAGTCCATACCCAAAATGATATTAATATCTGAAGATTTAAGGGCTATCAAAGACGCGAGGAAAACAAGTCTGTCGACTTGGATTTCATTTCCATGGCTTACTCTAGAAGTTTGCCATTTGGATCCCGGAGTTTGAATTACCATAGAGGTTGGCATATCACCGAATGCGACGTTATGCAAGCGAGCATAGTTTTCAGATATAAAAGAATGAGAGGCTCCTGTATCGAAAAGGACAGATGCCGGGTGGCAATTGACAAGAAGCATACCGAGAACGACGTTGGGATCCTCTTCAGCTTCTTCGGCAGAAATACAGTTGACATGGCCACGTGAAGCGGTGACCGGCTTGGCGTGGAATATTTTTCCTGTCGGCTTGCCACGGCCAACAGCTTTAGCAGACTGGTTGGGGTTGGTCTGGGGGCACTCACGCATATAGTGGCCAGATTCCCCACACTTGAAACAAGTCACGGAACTGGTACGTGGAGGAGCATTGTTAGTTGGACCCCCATAGGGCTTGGCTGGAGCAGACTGTTGAACGGGGCGAGGCGCCTGGAAGGATGGCCTCGGTGTAAACCTGGGTGGCAGGGCGGTGTTGGGTACCCACACGCGGCGCTTCTGAGGACCAGCACCGGATGAGGAACCCATGTCGCGGACATGCTTGCGTGTTGCGTCATAGTCAGTCTGACCAGTTTCGGCACTGATGGCTTTGTTGACAAGTTTCTGAAAAGATGTGCACTCATGCAGACGGAGGTCGCGGCGAAGCTCAGGACTAAGGCCCTTACGGAACCTTGCTTGCTTCTTGGCATCAGTAGACACTTCCTCAGTTGCATATCGTGCGAGATTACCAAACTCCCTGCTGTAAGCATCCACAGAGAGTCGGCCTTGGGTGAAACTGCAAAATTCTTCACGTTTACGGTCCATGAGTCCCTCCGGAATGTGATGTTCACGGAAAGCCTCACTGAACTCAGCCCAAGTAGTGACATGGCCCACCGGGCGCATAGCTCCATAATTCTCCCACCATAGACTGGCGGGGCCTTCAAGATGATATGCAGCAAAGGTGACCTTGTCAGCCTCCGCTACCAGCGCGGAACGCAGTTTGTGAGAGATACTGCGAAGCCAGTCATCAGCGTCGAGAGGCTCGACGGAGTGGTGGAACGTGGGTGGATGTAATTTGATAAAATCACTGAGTGACACCACGTTAGTCCTCTGATGGTGTGCTGTGTTCTGTTCAATACGCTCCAACAAACGGTTGGTCTCCCGCTTGTTTCTCTCAGCTTCCATCATAACCTCGGCTAGTGAAGGAGGATGAGGCAGATTTGCATCCCTGGCTTCACTGCCTTCGGCCTGCTCTTGAGAAGCAGGATTTGCGCGCGTGTTGACCATCCTAGGTAGACAAGACAACGATTTAGTCAGGATGACAAAATTCCGACATAGGGTAAAAATGTAAGGAATAACTCGAAATGCAAGATGATCATCCGTATGACATGGTAGATACGGAAACTGCTTCTTTATTCCATCGTCATACACACCATACAGGGTTTAGTACAAGACCAAACAAAGTACTATTACGGTGAAAAGAGGATTACATCTCATCGGAGGCATTCCAAGCTCCTATACATTATTTTTCTACACCTCCGGTAGGAGTACAAACTAGGTCATATCCCACGAGTCACGCGGGACAATAGACGACACAGCTAGTGCGAACTAGTGGTACTACCACTAACTCAGACCGATCCGTAGTAGTCCTCGTAGAAATCACCTCCATAGCCTGGAAGCTCAACATGATCATCCGGAAACAGACGATCTCGCGGAGCTTGTGGACCATAGGGGCTAGGATGAGGCCTTGGACCAACAAACGGTGGCCTGCGGGGACCGCGAGGTGGGGTGATGCCTCCTACATCAAGCCAAACCATCACGTCTGGCAGAGCAGATCTCACAGGATAGAGATCGCGCATATCTGAATATCCAGCTTGCACCGCCGGTGCAAACCGAGTCAAAGTGGCCCAGTGGTCAGCACGGGTATTGAAGAGCTCTAACCTCAAGGCCCGATTTTCACGGTCCTTATCCTCGAGCATCTCAGCAGTGGTGCAAGTCCGTGAATCCTCCTGAGTGGGGTCAGCATAAATAGCCTGGAGATACCCTTGTGCTCCCGGAAGTGATCCTGGCATATACCGGAAATCAGAGTCCCGAAATAGACCAGATCTGACTCGCATAATGGTCATCATAGAGTAGGCGGCGTCCTGCACAGCCATCTCAATAGTAACCCCGAGTCCATAAGAGCAGTGAAGAGGCTCGGTGGATCCAGGATAAGATGGAAATATCCTGACAGTGCAGAGATACTGGCTTTGATTAAAGTCTCGGAATTGCTCTTCGACCGTGTACTCAGGATACCAGCGGTATCCAGCCTCAGTCATTACCCTGACCAACTTGGCAGTATGGCCGGGTACATCTAGGCATCGAGTCAGGCGAACCACTTGATTGAGGTCGCGAGCGGCCATCTGAAAGCACAATCATAATGCAAAGGCATTAGAATTTCTAGCGAAATTTTGGCAGCATAACAGCTGTAAATGCTCAAGAAAGATTTTGAGACATTTGACAAAGGATTTCATACACACTCAACATCATCATATCAAAGTTCTGAATCCATTCTAACAACATAATGTGGTAGTAGAACTGAACTAGGCTTGTATCCATCAAACTTATAAGGTACTACTGATTAGTAACACGTGATCCTGATAGAGAGAATAGATCCTAATTCCTTAACCCCCGGTGGAAGAATGGACTGACTCAGATCAGAATGTCATAAGATAAAGGAGTAAAAAGAGCCTTACGTTCCAACCCACAAACAATTCCCCTACATATAACTAAAGAATTTCTAGACTCAACATCGACCAGTTTGGCTTGGAGAACCTACAGGCAGTCTTGCTCTGATACCAACGCTGTCAGGACCCCGACTCAAAGTCACATCGATCTAGCCGGTAACACCTCATATCACTTTGCGGCCTCACGCACGGTATCCCCACGGGTGTCGCCTTACCTTTGCCCCGGACCGTTTGCGCCTTTTGGCTCACGTATATGATAGTGTCGCTAGCATCCATATGATAAGGAGTCCGGGCTGACATGACTAGTCGTAAACCCAAAGTGGCACAGACTTACAGGGACAGGCATCCATGACCCAGCTTCGAACGTGTCGGTCATCAGCAAGTGGGTCCGGGCTGTAGCACTGGGCTAGCAGGACTCCGGTAAACCGGGCTGTAGCGGGCTAACAGGACTCCGGTACTCAAAGCGTGACATTTCCCCGAAGGGACAGACACAGGAACGAAGAAGGACACATGTCGGCCAGCCTAAGTGTTCCAGAGCAGTAGCAAGCTACCATGGATCAGCGGTAACACTAGGAGACATTTCCCGGTAAGAGAGGCTACTGAAGATAAACAACTAGATAGTCAGATCCCACACATACCAAGCATTTCAATCATACACACAATATGCTCGATATGTGCAAATACAACGAAGCATCACAACATGACTCTACGACACAAGTACTTTATTTAAGGATCAGGGAGCCATACATAACATACACAAAGGTACGGGTCTCACGACCCAACATACAAGTCATACAGTCATACAAACCGGCAGCGGAAGTAACTTGTCTGAGTACAGACAACTAATAAAATAAAAGAGGCTTGGAAAGCCTAGCTATACTACGTGGTCCTTCACAAGCTCAGGGTCACCACCTGGGTCTTTAGCCTACTCGTTGATGTCAACGTCTACATAGAACCCATCAGAAGGGTTTGCAGCGTCTTCTGTAAAAATGTAGATTATAGCAACATGAGTACAAAGGTACTCAGCAAGACTTACATCAGAACCTACATACATGCATATTATCAAGAAGGGTTGGTGGAGTTATTGCGGCAAGCCAGCTTTGACTCTTGGCTAAACTATCCTACGATACTCCAACTTGAAATGGTTTTGCGCACACGAGTCCACTACTCACCAATTCAATACACTACCGAGGATCCGCCTCCGTCTTCCTACGGAAGAGCCATCCTCGGCACTCACTCTTATCTTGAGGCTTTTAGTAGTTTCCATTTACTTGTCTATGAACTGTATAGGCAACCAAGTAGTCCTTTACCGCGGACGCGGCTATTCGAATAGATTATGATAACCCTGCAGGGGTGTACTTCTTCATACATGTTTCCACCACTTAGCGTCTGCACACGACATGTGCTCGGCAGACTTCAAGCGAAAGCCGACGTGGGTGTAGACCACGACCTACCTAAACACTTAAGCCTCTAGTCCAGGTTTATCGCCTATTCAGGTTCCATCCGCAGGGAGTCCGGCCGAGGTTTCCCATACGGCCCCGAACGATGTGAACAG
>NC_041386.1:3305381-3380099 GCF_002162155.2 Triticum dicoccoides | reverse complement strand
TGGGACTAAACTTTTGGGCGCGGGGCAGCACAAGGCCATTGGTCCCGGTTGGTGCCACCAACCGGGACCATAGGCCTCTGCTTCCCGCCCTTTCGGCTGCTGAAAAGAGACCTATGGTCCCGGTTGGTGGCACGAACCGGGACCATAGGTGTGCATTGGTACCGGTTCGTGCCACGAACCGGGACCATTGCTCTGGGTATATAAGGTAGCACTTGTGAAAATTTCGCCAACCGCTCCCATTCGCCCCCGACGCCGCCAGGCCGTTCATCGTCGTTGTCGCCGCCCCGAGCCCGTCGTCGCCCGCTCCCCGTCGCCGTCGCCCCACGCCGCCGCAGGCCTTCTCGTCGTCGCCGGCCTCCTCCTCGTCGTTGCGTGCGCCATCTCCGGCCCCCTCCCCGTCGCCCCACGCCGCGTCGCCGGCCTCCCCCGCATTGTCGCTCGCCTCCTCCCCGTCCCCGGCCTCCTCCCCGTTGCGCCCCAGTGAGCTCCCCGCCCCTTCCCATCGATCCCTGTCGCTCTGACCATCGCCGCCGCCGCCGCTGCTCTCTGTGTGTGATAAATTTTTTCATATGTGTATGTATATGCTCATATGTATTTGGATTTGGCTATGTATGTATGTATATGCTCATATGTATGTACGTATGTATGTATATGCTCTCTGTATATGGATTTGGCTATGTATATGCTCTCTGTATATGCTCATATGTATGTATGTTCATATAGCATTTTTTTCTATATATGAATTATTTTTTTGTTCATGGATATATGCTAAAGAAAACGAGGGGGGTGATAGATGATGATGAGGGGTCGAGAGGGGGACGAGAGGTCAAGAGGGGTCGAGGGGAGAAAAAAATGTTATCAGGGACGAGGGTCGTCGAGGGGTCGAGAGAGGGACGAGGGGTCGAGAGGGGTACGAACCGGGACCAATACTCTGTGTATATAAGCATGACTTAGAAAGAAGAAGAGGAGAGGAAGAAGAGGAGAAATAAATAAGAAGAAGAAAAAAGTTCTATTTTCTCTTCTTCTCCACTATTCCTTTCTTCTTCTCCTCTTTTTCTTCTTCTTTTTTTTCTTCGATCTTCTCCTCTAGCTATTCCTTTCTTCTTCTCCTCTTACTTCTTCTTCTTCTTCTTTTTCTTAATTTTTATCGGGAACGAGGGTGTCGAGGATCGCCGAGGGGTCGAGGGTCGGGAACTAGGGTAGAGGGTCGAGGGTCGTTAAGGGGTCAAGGGTCGAGGGTTTCAAGGTCGAGGGTTCGAGGGTTCTATAGGGTCGAGGGATCGAGGGTCGAGGGTTCCAGGGTCGTCTAGGGGTCGAGGGTTCCAGGGTCGTCGAGGGTTCGAGGGGTCGAGGATCGCCGAGGGGTCGAGGATCGCCGAGGGGTCGAGAGAGGTTTCCTAGTGTCAAAGTATTGAAGAAATCCATGGCTTCATCATTAGCCGGAAGTAACCAGGGCATGACGAAGTCCTCCAAAGTTATTTTGGAATGGTGTCCCGGATAGGATAATTTGCCTTTTGTATGAATTTCAGCAAAGGCCTTCCAAATAACGATATTTGGAAGGTTCTTGCTGAACTTTGTACCAAAAAGCGAATTATCCTATCTAGGACTCCGTTCCAAAATAATTAAGTCTTTGTTCTTTTTTCTAGCCCTCCGGATCGAGCACAACTTCGGTAAAGATACGAGGCCCGAAGAAAAAGTTGAGCTCGGATGAAAAGTTTGAGATCATAGCAATCGCGCCCGACGGCCAACCGATTGAACCCATCCGAACAAAGAACACATTTGTTGCTCAGTGCGGGGTTCTGGTTAGGGACAAGATCCCGATAAGCATCCAGCAATGGTTTAAGCCGGCTACAGAAGACCCTGAGGTGTCTTATGTCAATGATATGCAGAAAAATGATCTTTGGACTGAGCTGAAGTCAAATTTCACCCTACTGCCAGAGGATAATCCAGAGAACCCAGTTAAAGAGCAATTAATCAAGTCTTTTGCTCTTAAGAGGATGGCAGAACTATTCAGGAGGTGGAAGAAAGAACTGAATAAGTTTGTCGAAAATAATGAAACACCAGAATTCAAGGGCAGATATGAGAAGATCAGAGATCACTGGCCCGCATTTGTGGCCCACAAGGCATCGGAAAAGAGTAAGAAGATGTCGGCGACAAACAAGCAAAATGTTGCGAAGAAGAAGCTTCACCATCGCACGGGGTCAGGTGGCTACCTCGCAGCCCTGCCTAAGTGGGCCAAGACTGAGAATGATCTGGTTGATAAAGGGATCGAACCAGAGACAATTAACTGGCCAGACCATTGCAGGACTTGGTTCTTCGGGGCTGGCGGAACCTTGGACCCTGTAACAGGGAAGTGCATTTGGACGAACGATCAAATGGACATACCAGTCAGGAAGCTTAAGCAGTATATCGAAGCAGCGCAGCAAGGGAAGTTCTTTCCAGACAGAGAGAACGACGAGCTCACAATGGCCCTCGGGAATCCTGAGCACCCTGGACGGACACGAGGCACGCTAGGCTCCATTCCGTGGAAGGTTGGGTTTCCGGACGCAGGCGGTTACAAATCCCATGAGAGGAGGGAAAAAGTGCAGCAGACCCAAATGCAGGCGCTGCAAGCAAAGGTAGACGCGATAGAGGAACGAGAAGCAAATCGCAGCAAACGTACTATCGATGCTTCCCCCGAAGCTACCCCGCCATCTTAGCGCAGAAGCAGTGTGGCTTCCACCGAGCTGCTTCAGCCGGAGCATGCCTTGACGGCTCCTGCCAGCTATCCCATGGATGCTATCACGGAGTCTCAAAATTGCCACCTTATGACGCAATGGATGAATTTGAAGGTCAAGGCGGCTGTTGGCTCTGTTTATCCTACTGAACCCGGCGCAACTTTTTACTGCCGGCCGATTCCAGAAGGATATGCTAGGGTGATGGTGGATGAAATAACGGAGGGATTTGAGGACCTCCAGCTTGACCACCCTACCGGTGAAGGGGAGACTCGGCTGGGGTCTGCTCTGAAGACTCCATGCCTATGGCGGAAGGAGATCATCAACCTTCCGAACTGGACGCCTCCGCCTCCTCCTCCTCCTCCGGCGAGTCAGGGCACTCCGCCTCTCCACCGCCTCCTCCTCCGGCGAGTGACGATCAGGGCCCTCGGCCGGCTCCTTCTCTGGCACGTGGCGGCACTCCGCCTGCGCCGGCGCGCCCGAGCAGCCAGCCTCCTCCTTCTCCGCCTCGTCAGCAAGGGCGGAAGAGACCCGCCGCCGCTCCGGCAGCTGCTCCGGCGCGTCGTAGTCCTTCTCCTCCGCCTCGTAAGCAAGTAAAGAAGACAACCGCTTCGTCTGCTCGGCCGGCGTCTAGCAGTACAACCAGAGGCGGAGGACATACAGATTCGGTCCTTCTCTGAAGAGTCCACAGAAGTTACCATACGAGAGGACCCCGGAGGAGAACGCGAAGATCGCGCGAACCGAAGTGGATGACTGGTTTCAAGGGTTGAAAGCAAAGAGACATCCACCTCCGGAGGAGAAGGTAGATCCGGTGAAAGTGAAGCGCACTCTGGCTGCCCTGGCAAAACCACCCAAGTCTCCGCCGAAAGGCAACTATGAGCGCATTATTGCAAAGACATGGGACGAAGAGGAGCGGTTGGGAAGTACAGTCAGTAAAGGCTGAAAGAACGACGAGCAGCTGGGAAACAAATTTCCCAGCTTGGCGAACAAGCGAAGCAATCGTGCCCCCCGCTCAAGGTGCCTAGCGACATCGTCGATCCGAGGATGGTGCCCGGTTATGGCAATGTTGACGATTACCTGCCCGACGATGTACATTATGATCCCATGGAGGTGCAGATACACAGATACGAGTATGGGAAGCCTCTTGTCGAAGATGAAAAATCTTTAACAACGATGATGCGAAGATTACATGATTGGTACTTGAAAATCTGCCGAGAGTCTGGGGGAGGAGTACTTTGTATGCGAGAGTTAAACCGGAGCATGACCTCGTTGGAATTGAACTGTTGCCTATTCCATTTGAGGAGTTCTATCAGTTTTTCAATCAATTGGCCTCGATAAAACAACGATCACCTGCTACTGTCTGTAAGTACTACTACTTCTGTCATTAAGTCTCTCTATATAGCTCATCTCTTTCATTGCATGTATTTATAATTATCCTCACTATATTATGCAGATTGAAGATCGCCAAATTGAAGAAAAGACAAATCGGTGATATTGGGTTCGTTAACACATATCTCATAGATGCAACTGAGGTTGAACATCGTCCCGAAGATACCGAGGCCAACTTGCTACGATCATTCAAAAAAAATGAAAACAAAGATATAATACTCTTTCCTTACAACTTCAAGTGAGTGTTACTGTCTTGGTCATATTCGGTTTCCCTTATATATTAGTCCAGGTTATAGTAATGTAATTGATGAGTTATGCATGCGTGTGCAGTTTCCACTATATTCTCCTAGAGATTAGGCTTGAGCAGGGAGTAGTAACCGTCTTGGACTCTAAACGAAAAGATCCCTAGGAGTATGCGGACATGACTGAAATCCTCAAGAAGTAAGTTAAATCGATCATTATCCACTATATCAGCAACTTTGTTCATTTCCTGATATCAAGTAATTGTTTTTTTTGTCCGGCAGGGTTTGGAGAAAATTCACCAGAAAAGTTCCGGAACTGCCGAAGGAGCTGGAATTTAGACACCCAAAAGTAAGTACTATAGTAGCATGTTCTGCGCATCTCCTAGTGATTCAAGCGCTAGTTTCATCAATACCATTTAGCATTCTTGCTTATCAGTTTGATTGACCTCTATTTCTTGTAAAGTGGTTGTGGCAGGAACAAGGGAATGATTTTTGTGGATACTACGTCTGCGAGTCCATCCGCCACACGACCTGTGAGCGGGGCGGATACTCTGACGAACAATATGAAGTACGTAAATAACAACATTCACAATTTTATTTTATTACCATCATTTGTGTTGAGTTTCATTCATTCATATATATATATGTATTGACCCCCTTCTTCAAATTAGATGTTTCGGAAGCGGGATGAACTCCTAGCACCAGCTCGCATGCGAGCAATTCAAGAGGAATTGGCGGCATTCTTTCTTGACCACGTGATCGCTGAAGACGGAGAATACTATGTGGACCATGAGTCCGTATGATTATATTTGTAAGAGATAATATTGTATATATGTAGCCGGTAGTGTCGGATAGATATACGAGAACTTGTTTTCGACCAATCTCTCGGAGAAGGAGAGGTGGTCGATATCACTTCTCTCTGTATGCATATATGTTCATGACGATCTTCTGTTTCCTTCGTTTGCTTACTAGCTAGCGTGTCTAGTCCTCTCTATACGTATGTATAGTACGTAGCGTCGACCAAGCACGGACATAAGAGAAGACACTTCTCTCTATTAATTATAGCTAGCTAACACAATATATGAAACACCTAAATTAACCCCCCAAAACCCCCAAACACCCTCCTTTTCAAAAAAAAACCCCAACCACAAAAATACTGACGCGTGGATGCCTATTGATCCCGGTTGGTGCCACCAACCGGGACCAAAGGGTCTTCTGCCTGGGCTCCGCGCACAAGCCACGTGGATGCCCATCTGTCCTGGTTCTGGATTGAACCGGGACTAAAGGGACAAGGCATTAGTACCGACCCTTTAGTCCCGGTTCCAGAACCGGGACAAAAGGCCCTTACGGACCGGGACAACAAGCCCTTTTTCTACCAGTGATAGCTAAACCCCCTAGTCCAGACTCAAGCCATGAAAGGCGAAGAGACGGGACCCAGGAAACCCTAACCGCGTCAGGGCCTCAAACTCGACTAGATCAACGTACCCCACCAAGAGCGCCAGCAGGTAGGCAAGTAGGCTGCAGGACCTGGCCTAGTCGGAGGCGGAAGACATGGGGGAAGCACTGTCTAAGTCGTACATAGCGTCCCGGAAGCCATTGCCTTGAGCGGCAGCACTAAACAACGTGATGTGCAACATCCCTAAAACCAACACCGGGGATGCCACGAGCGAACAACAGTGGTGTCGTGTCGTAGTCGGTCGATGCTACAGCCCAGCGGCCTCTGAGGTACGCACGCAAATGCGTCTTCTGAGCAAGCACACTCACGTCGAGGTCAGACCGAGCAGGTTCCGAATTTTCTTTGTACACACAAGGGGGGCAGGCAAGCAATATTTTATGGGTTTGGAGTGGACTCTATCTGTTTCAAGATCATGTCGCCCCTCTCCTTGAAGCTTGGCGGAGGCAGCAGGCATATGGTCAGGGCCGGCAATCCTCGTTGACCGAAATGGCCCGAAGTGGCACGCACGGTCGTTGAGCCGTCAGTCGATCTACAGCAATAGCCTATAGCTTTGTCCGCAGAACTGGCTAGCTCGATGGAATATTGTCACACGATCGCTTCTTCTTCTTTCTTTTCTTGTTTCTCTATCTCTAATAATATTCCAGCTCTTGCGTGTGCACGATTTGATAAAATCCACTATTTTAGTAGATGCTCCGGACGCAAGGGTGCACACCTACCGACCTACCAACTCTACGGCGAGAAAGGATAATGTTTGGATTGCCAGAGAGAACGAGCTTGGCAAGCTAGCTAGCTAGCTCCAGGTTGATCAGTCGATTCACAGGGTTGAGGAAAAAAATACGCATATGTTGACCGGCCGGTTCTTGCTGGAGAAGAAAAGAAGAAAACTATGCGTTTGAGAGTTTAAAAATTGTTCAAGATTCTTTGCTTGGAGGAGCACTTTATTCGGGTTCAAATGTCGGACACGGTGAAGATAGGTAGTACGTCCAGGGAACAGTGGACTTACAAAGATCCACAAAAGGATTGTGTGGCAACCAAATAAGTGAATACTCTGTCCGAGCAAACTCCCGCGCGGTCTGAAACCACGATCTTTTTTTGCTAGTGTGTGTACTCTTCAAGAGCATGCGTGTGTTTAGTGTTTTGAAAAAATAGGCAGCAAAACGTGCCTTTGTGTAAGGGAACACCAGCAGAGAAGAAAATTTATAATCAAACCGAAGAATCTTTCAAGCTTGACACTATCGCCCGTTACGTGCCTTCGACACCACCACTGCAGCCATTACAAAAAAAACTGATGGATCACCTCCTCACCCGAGCTCGACGCGGCTCCATCGCTAATATACAACTTTACGACCCTAAGATGGCTTACCAAAGACGAAGTCATTACCGTTGAACAACTCAGACGGAGGCAACACCTGGAAGACGCCATCGAATTCCAGATTTAGCACCCCGCATGTTTAAGACGTCGGAGGAGCAAGTCATATCTGTTAGCCACGACGAACCATGAACACATCACATGATCTACCATCTTTCAGATGTTGTCAATGCAAACCACAATCTACGTCCGCTTCTAAGCTACCTCCCAAGCTCCGCGTCAACGCTGGAGCAAACGTCGTCACAACGCCGGAGTCTGAGGACACAAGTCAACCATGAGAATGCCGCCACCACACCATCCTTGCTTCAAATTACCGAACCCATCCCCAACATAATATTCCATGCGTGAAGCATTGCGCCTTCACGAGTCGACGCTCGCACTGGCAAATCAAAAGTCCACATCCTAGGCCAAAATCACTAGACCTTGTTAGGAGTTTTTAGCACAAAATGACCTCCCCAAAAATTTAACATGATCTAACCCTTTTCAGCAACGCCATGGCTTACGGTGTTTCTAGCCCACATAGAAACGTCAAACCAACGGGTTTTCTGGCCTGACCATGACCTGGTTGAGTAGTAGTTGACCTCCTAAAGTGTGAGGGTAAAAATGCCAAATCATAGGGCATTACTGGAAACGCCATGGACAGTGGCATTTCCCGTAACGTGTGCCCGTGGCCATTTATCTTTTTTTTTTTGACAAATGGTTGTGCTAGAGGCGCCTTGTATTGATTTCAGATACAGGTTACGTAAAGAATTTGGCAGTCCTTAAATACATAAGTTGTCTAGCTTTACAAATGTACATGGCCACTTATCTGAGATAACCAGACGTCCGTGTCGTCTCCCCCGCGGGCGACCCGGACGTAACCTAGCCGCCGCCGCCAGAACCTACCTATCCAGTCTTCCCTCCCTCGCCGCCGCCGGCAGGCGCCGCCGAGCAAAGCCCGTGTGGCGTCGGCGGCGGCGGGGCCCCGTTCATCCCATCTCGCGATGCCATGGCTGCTGCGGGGCGCTCGGCCGAGGAGGTGGTAGTCACCGCGGCGAGACGGCGATAGTGCACGCGGTGAGCACGCGGCTCGCGCGTGGAGGCGCGTGGGGTGTGGGCTCAGGCTTCGCTAGAGTTGTTTGTCGCACTGCTGTGGCCGGTAGATCGTGGCTGTGCTCCAGCGTGGTGCTTGGGCATCGGCCTTGTGGCATGGATCTGCAGGGCGTGTGGTACGGGAGTCCATCGGTAGGCGCCATCATCGCGGATCTGCCGGCCGGAGGACTTGCAGACTTCGTTGACCTGATGGTCGCACAGCGGCTCACTGGTCGGGCGGACGGATCTCGATGGCTCGAGAGTCGTCATACGCTAGCGGTCATGGCGTGAGGTGGTTCTCCATGCCCCTCTCGTAGATCCGTTGCGGATCATCTTTGCACGCGGCTCTCCCCATCAGCTAGTCCTGATCTCCGGCGATGATGTTCTTGGCTGGCCCGGTGGGTGCCGGGGTGGGAGCTTGTCCGGCGGAAACCTCTGGCCGACGGCGGCGGCCACGTTGTCGATGACGCTCTCGACGTCATTTCCCTCCTTGGTGGCGACGGCGAGGTCTACTCCCTCTTCTGTATGTGCCCGAGTGAAAACCTTAGTTCTACGTGAATGGGCGGCGGCGGCGTCATGACATCGTTACCTCCTTGGAGGCGCCGTCTTGGGCATTGAGACGGAGGGTGTGCGCGAGTGTGCACTGATGGTTCGTGGTGCCGTAGGTGGTGCGGTGTGGCATCTACCGTGTCGACGGCGGCGGGTCTGGCAGCGTGGAGCAGCGGAGTCCTGGTGATGGACATGTGTTGATGGACGAGCGCAGGGCGGTAGAGCTGTCTGGTGCCATGGTGGCGTCGACGGCAGCGAGATCGGGCAAGGTTGATGCAGCAGTACAACATTGAAGATGGATTGGTGGCAGGTGGCTGCGGCGGCCTCATACTCGGCAGGCGTCCTGATTGAGGAGTGCGTCGGACTGGTGGGTGCCTCATACCGGGCAGGCGTCCTGGTTGGGACCTCGGGTCTTAGATGTTAGGTTTGGATGCGAGGTATATTTGGTATTAGGCCCAGACTATCAGCGCCCCTTTATCAACTAGTTAGGAATAGCGACAGATGTTGCCTAGATGATGATTTTAGTTTTACTGTTGTATGACTTTGTACGGTCTTGTGTAAATAATTAATAAAATGGCTGCATGCATCGTTCAGATGTAGAGACCGGGGGCAGGGCCGGCTCTGAGGAGGGGCAGGAGGGCGGCCGCCCCGGGCCCCCGACTCCAGCGGCCCCCGCCCAGGTACGTGGGCAGGTATCCATCCACCGGGGAGTTAAGGAAAGTCAGTAGTTAGGGCGAAACTCCAGGGGCGTACACTACCTTCCTTCTCCAGCGTACTCTTCGCAGCTCAGAAAACGATTGGGCCTAGCTAATTAGCAGGATTGTTGTTAGTTGGTTAGTAACGCATATGATCCACATCCCTGCGTTTGAGGAGTTAGCGGCGCATCGGCTGATCGGCGATTCAGCAGCAGCATGATTCATGCAAACAAATGCGGCGGGGCACGTACGAAGCTATTGCCGGATGTCAATTTTTCACCTCATCGCCTACGGTCTGCTCAATTAATCATCTGCGTGGTTGCCAGTTGTGGTGCGTCTACCTCGTCCTCGTCGTTGCCTGATCGCCCAGGCCACGACGCCAACCAGCCACCGCCCAGGAAACAGCGCCACATCCCTGGCCCCGTCCTCACGTCGGATGAGGTAGGCTATGCTGTGGCAATTTTCCCTATAGAAATTGATACAAGTTGCATCTCTATTTGTGCGAAAGGGCATTATCAGGCCTCGTGATAATTGGTAAGATTTGTTGAGTTGATCTAGTGTTGATTTATGGTGGTTTTCGCGTACTAATTGTTGACGGTAGGATTTGTTGACTTGATCTAGTGTTGATTCATGGTGGTTTTCACGTACTAATTGTTTACTTCATATACAGACATGAGTTGGTAAATTGCAAATATGATCCGCTAATAATTTTTTCAAGAGGAATATGATCAATTCAAATAATCCAAACGAGGCAATGATATTTGCCGTGGAAAAGCAAACCATTGCTAATCAAGAGGATGAAGGTCCTATGAAAGATATACTGCCGAGGTCGAAATATGTGAGTGATCATGAGCCCATATTTAATTTATATGCTGTAGAATTTAGTACTCTTTAAAAAAACAAATTTTTATTATGAATATTTACGATATAAGAATTTGAGATAATCTAGATAGCGAATGAAAGGACATTTCATTTTATACTTTATATTTTGATGTGTATATTAGGGGGGCCTCAATTCTAATTTCACCCCGGGCCCCTTAAATCTCAGGACCGGCCCTGGCCGGGGGTCCTCCTTCTTTTCTGAAAAAAACATGGCCACTTATCTACTCATGGGAAAAACGGTGATGAGCTTGACGTGTCTAAATGGGATAGAAACGCCACAAGTCATGGCAATCAAAAGGATCAGATCATGCTAATTTTTTTGAAAGGGTTCAGATCATACTAGAAAATCCTGACAATGTCAAACTAGTGATTTTGGCCCACAACCTATCCCATTGGTACGGACGCGGAGTTTGGGTGCTCGGGCGCAGCTGTACCCGAAATCCCGCTCGTTGGTTGTCGTCCGGGGATTCCCATAATGTGGTCTGACAAGTCTGTAGCGATGCGTTAGTAATTCGGTACTCTCTCCATTCCACAATGTAGTGCTTCCTCTATCCACGTGCTTCAGCTTTGACCATAAATTTAACTACCAAGACCGATTGCGGCGGGAGCAAAAATTATATCAGTGAATTCGTATTCGAATGAAGTTTTCAATTATATAATTTTTTCTTCGGCCGTAGTTGATCTCATTCGTTAAATTTATGGTCAAAGTTGAACCTCGGGAAGCACGGGCACACTATATTTTGGAACGGAGTGAGTATACGGCGTGGCAGCGTATGGTACAGTGCCTGGGCGCGGGCCCGAATCGTAGGTGTAGGTGAACGTCCCGTGTGCTTATAATTCTGGTCCGTTGACCAGATAGTTTACCTGTAGGCTGAGCCGTGGAGCATGGGTTTGGCTCAGGATCGCGTGTCTCGACGGCGTGTGTGACAGACGATTGTGGGGCCGCAGTTATGGAGAGGCAGCTGCCGACAACTGAATCCCGCAAACCCTTCCTCTCGGCGGTTCTCGAAACCAGCCACCGCCGCGGGGCAGCTATAATCCATCCCCATTGCCATCGAAGGCTGTTGCGGTAAGCGATGATGGAGGACGCTGGCCTGGACTTCCTGCTGGACGTGGTCGACAGGTAAGAGAACTGTGCCCAAATTCGAGATCTATCGTTTTTTTTTTGGCGGCGAGGAGGATACTGGTCGACGCGTGAATATTTGGTGCTCCTCAGCGTCTTGGACATGTATTTGCAGATTTCCCCTATGTAAAGACTTCGCGGATTGCTTGGAGCACCCAGATCCGGTTCCTCTGGCGCGGATTGATGCGCCGAGCGTTCAGCAGTCTGAATCAAACGCTGGTTCAGGGTGCGGGCAGCCAGTTGGCGGCTGTAGCCAGGAGCGGCAAGCAGGCGATGGGCGCCGTCGCCGCGAGACATCTCCGGCGAGGTCCGCACAGTCAACAGACCAGTCTTGCAAGGGTGAACCCGGAGGCGCCGGGGTGGACAAAAAGGTTCTGTAACCATTGCATTCCGTCTGCTCTGAATTTTTTCCTGGAGTGCAACTCCATTTGTCCTAGTACGGAGTGTAGTTCGCTGCCATGTTATCTATAACGAACTGTGACAGACTGACAGTAATTGTTTTTTGATGAACGGTTGGCAGATACCAGGCATGCTGAATGTTGTCTCCGGCAGGGGATTAGTCACTCGATTTTAGGCATGTCAACAAAGGTGCATGTATAGGTACAGACAAGGAAATGTTATTCAGAGTTCGTAGATTCAAAAATCTAGAAACCCATAATAAGTGGAACTCTAGTTGACAAAATAAGCAGGAGGCATGATTTTCTATTTCACGGCAGACCATCAATAGTAGTACATAGGAAAAAATGTATTTCCTGTTCAAACTGTGTTTGCTTTGGTTCAGGTGTCAATTTTTTTGAATAAGTTGAAAGTTTGTTTCCATGGTTAGTGTGAGCATCCCCGTCATCAGAAAACATATTTTGCATCTGATATCCTGAACTGCTTTTGGCGCATTTCTGGTTGTTGAGACTTATAATTTTGTGTTGTTCGTGTACCAGCCCCGCCTTCCAGGCCCTGTCTCCTGTTGTGCACAACTGACCAAGCTTGCATGTTGATGTAAAATCAGGTTGCGTCTTGACGGTGCGCCACCAGACAGAACCCCGCGTGCATCAAGGATGAGTGCTCTAGAGACGTCGTTTCACAAGTTTGCCGAGGAACCAACGAAAGGATTAAATTTTGATTCACTTGGTGAGGCGTATAACTTCTACAATTTGTACTCAAGGGAGATCGGCTTCGGGATAAGATATGGGAAAAGCATGTTGAATGCAGAGATGACGAAATCAATGCAGAAGATTGTTTGCGGCTGCTCGGCATGGTTTTGATTTTCGGCCGAGAAAATCATATCTCAGCCGTAATTCGGTCATCTCGCTTGGGCCCGGTAGAATACTTTGTCGGTTGAATTTTTCGGCCCAATTCAAATTCTTTTGGCCCAACCCAGCTTGTGGAGGCTTCCAGTTATGCTTTGCCTCAGCCGAAACGACCGAAACGAACACCCAAACCCTAAACAATCTTATTTTCTCCTCCTGTCTTGTGCGGCGGCGGCGCTGCGCACTAGGGGCACCCGCACAGCAGCCGCACGTCCATGTCTCATCGCTGTCGGCCCCCAACTCATGACTCCCGCTCCTGTATCGTTCGCCTCTGCCGGCTGCCGCTGAAGCCGTCGGCAACTCCTCCATAACTCTGCTAAAGACTGAGGTACCTGCATGTCTTTTTTGTGAGGCGTTGTTCGCTCGATGGTTGATGCAATTAACAAACCTTCTCCTTTCTGTTTGTTCTTGAAGGCTGCTCCGTGGCGATCTGCATGTCTTTCTTTGCGTAACTTGTTTGTGTGGACTACAGGGAACTTTTTATGCTGATTTTAATCCCCGGTGCTAGTCTGCTAAACATTATATTTTCTAGTTCCCGGATTTATGTTGGACTTTTGTTTTTGGTATCAGTTGATTTCAATTTTTTGGTTAAATTTTGACCAAAATCAAATTTTGGTTTAACAATTTCATCCGAGATTTTACCGGAATATTTGAAATGACCGAATTTCGGCCATCTCGGTCAGGGCCGAGAAAATTCACAAACCGAAAGCCAAAACACAGCTGCTCGGTAAGATGTTCAAGCAGCTTTGTTGCAGTATATGGAAGTGTTGGGAGTAGTCTAGGAAACATTCTTGCAGATTGGTTGGGTTTCGAGGACTGTCAGGGAAACATTCTTGCAGGGGGGCTGCCTGGGAATGGTGAAGTTACAATACTAGCAAACGGTGGTGCTGACTGCGAAATGGGCCCAACTCAGTCGGTCAGTGTGAATGCCCTAGTAGGATTAGCTTCACCAGATAAGCAAAGAGGGGCTGGCAGGCCAACCGCCAACGAATAGCTGAGATAAAGCACCATATGAGGGTTTGAGCAGGTGAACACGGTTCTGCAGTATTTGTAGGTGCGAAGGACACAAGAGGACAACCTGCCCCGACCAGGGAGATGCCGCGAAGAAACGGCGCAGACCAGGGAAGTGCAAAAAATGTGGCATGAAAGGACATCGCCGGAACACGTGCACGCGACCACTTGGTGGGGTGCAGAATCAAAATTGTTAAAACTAATTAGTTTTAAATTCTGTACTTGTAGTATGAGGATTTTCCGGTGTATTTCAGTGAGATGTGCTCCAACGCTTGTTCTTCCAGTTCTAGACATGCAACTAACTTGTGTAAAGGAGAAGAACTTGGTTCGGCGTTGTTGAATATCTGTGGTGGATGCACATTTTACGTTGCTGTGTGTGTTCTGATCAGGATTGCAATGCTATTTCTTTTCTGCTCACCATGCGTGTCTGGGACTGATGCGTTGTGTGTGTTTATGCTCCAAGGGATTCAAAATTTTAATCATCTATCTGAGTAAATGAAGAATCATGAGGGGTTCAGGGGTGTCCTCCAACGCCCGCCCCACCCCCACGAAGACATGGCGAGCAGCTCATTCCTTAGCAGGCAGCAGGCAAGGTTTGAAAAACCAGCACGGTGACCTGTGTTGAATGGCGCTTACACCTGCAGGTGGGACGACGGGGAGGTCTGCCGGCGGTGGCGAGGGAGCATGTAAGGAAGCACAGGTACGAGGTGTGGTTAAGTATTTGTTTTGCTTGGTAACCTCTGCATGATTCTTCGGCGTCCCGTATCTTCTGCAGCTGCCTGAAGCAATTAGGACGGTGGCGTCGACTGCATGGAGCTGCACCGACCTGGGTGATGGAGCTGCGGACGATGTCGGCGAGGTGAGTAGGGGAACAACCTGTTTGTTAGTACTACGTAGCTTGGAGTGTAGGTAAGCACGTGATGACGTGGGTAGGGCTGGAAAAAAAGCTCGAAGCTCGTGAGCTAAACGAGTAGCTCGTGACTCAGCTCGAATCGACTCGAACTCGAAAAATAACGAGTCGAGCCAAGCTTTAGTTTAAGATCATTTATAGACCAAGTTAAACGAGCCAATCTCACGAGTACTCGTGTAACTCGTTAGGCTCGGTACAAAAAATCAGCCACTCCCAATACAAAAAAAGATCAGCCACTCAGCACCCTATGTCCTAGGCGCACAACACAAGGCCTAACCATTGAAGGCCCAACCGTCTAGAAGACTCATGCATTACAAGGAAATTACTATTGTTAGTGATATATATGTTTAATATATACATAATCATTTTTATAATATTTAAGGGTTTTATGTTCATATCTTTAACGAGCTTAACAAGCTAAACGAGTCAGCTCGCGAGTTATATGAGTCAAGCCAATCTTAAATTTGAGCTCGTTATAATAACGAGTCGAGTCGAGCTAGCTCGTTAACGAAACGAGCTCTAGCAAATCGAGCTGAGCTGGCTCGACTCGGCTCAAATTCTAACCCTAGATGTGGGCCAGTTAGGACCAAGACGGCTGCTAACAAGTTTGAGACGGCTCAGCCAGGCACGAAAAGAGATCTGAGCCGTGCGGAACCAAGAGTTCCGCTCGATCGGGCCAGCTGCCGTCGCAATTAATGGAGTCACATGCACCCCACATTTAGGTAGAAATACAGCCAATATACCCTGCAGTATTACATCGGGTGGCACAAATCCCCATGAGATCGGATGATGATGAGTGCGGGAGCAGCTGAGCCTGAGCTCAGAAACCAATTTTCGCATTGATACAGTATATGTTTATCACACTGATAGAGTATGGGTGTGTTTGATTGCCTGCGTAGAGCCCAACCAGGCCTGCGCGAGAAGCAAGAGGCATGTTTGGTTGCATGGTTTCACTGTTGGGCCTGCATCGCACGCTTCTTAAAGCAGCCCAGAGGCTAGCTCGTTGAAAATGTTGGAATCGACAATTTCTCGCGAGCCAGGCCGAGCCGAGCGCAAACGAGTGGGCCCTTGCACAGTAGGATTCAATAATTACTGAGTAGGATTTGACAATGAGCCTGAGTCAGTGATTCAAAAATTTAATTAACTTAATTACCTCGATCTCAATCTGAATTCGCATGGCAAATAATGATGACCTTCCCCCCACCCCGAAAAGGAAGGGGCATCGCCGAATCTAAGAATTGCAAATCTAAAATAAATAACTGAAGAATCATAATTTTGATTTAGAGTGAAGACACGAGGGATGCGAGGTGATTAAGTGAGGTCTTCTTCAACCTCTAGTAAGCTCCTATCTAATCTTCTTCCTTTGATCTACACAACGGTGCTTCAGTTCGAGGTAAGCTCTACATGAAAAGATGCACCTGATGCTGCGGTTCCATTCAGGCGATCGGTTCGTAGTTTCGTCGGCCGTAAGTTCTTAATTTCGTCTTCCTGTTTGAAGCTATTCTGGACGAATTTTGTCAGATTCGTCGAGCATGATCGATCGTTTGAAATTTTCTTTGACCAGCAGTCTAATCTCGCAGTTTCTCACAACATTCGTGTTGTAAGTTTTTGATTTCGACGATCGTAACTTCATCTTTCTTTGAACAACAGTGTACTGCACTGACGCCGCCATGTCGAGCTCCTCTGTCCTCTGCTCAAAGCACTCATATTCATCTCTCTCGACGCCGACGCCCTTCCACTTGATCTCCTTGCCCGCGTCCAACTACACTAGAGTCGTTACCGGTGTCGCTCATCTCGGCCCACTCTTTGTCGTCATCTTACTGCACTGACGCTGCAATGGCGCACACACTGCAGTTCGCCGCGCCGCCGACGGGGTCGATCATTTTGGCCTCCTCTCTCTCGTCCCACTACATTGGAGTCGTTTCCGGCGTCGATCATCTCGGCCTCCTCTCTCGTCCTACCGCACGGACGATACCATGGCGCGAGCACTGCAACTAGTTCACTGACGGTGTCGCTCGCCGTGCCGTCGACGGGGTCGCTCGCCCACGACTCCATGCTCGTCATGTCGGACACGGTGCCATGACCACTATCCACCGCAGTCGCCATGGTCCGACACACACTGCATTTCTTCTCTCCCTTCCTCTGCTAGCTCTTAACCCTGTGTGCTAAGTGTAAGTGCTAGCTGTTAATCATACCCCATGCAGGCAACCAAACAACATGTAGTTGTATGCGCCGAGATAATGCAGACAACCAAACAACATGCCAAAGTTGATCCCCTAATGCAGGAAGTCCATATATAGGCAACCAAACAACTTGCAGATGTCGCATATGAGGCTGTTTTTTCAGAGCCAGGCTGGGTTGAGATGTGTATGCAACGCATTTACTATTCACTATGACAATCAAACACGCCCTATATAGTTTTTTGTCAAGTATTCCCTCTGTTCTAAAATAGATGACTCAACTTTATACTTGAGTTAATACAAAGTTAAGTTATCTATTTTGGAACGGAGAGAGTAGTTCTGTTTAGATAAGATACAGTGGACTGGAAGTGATGCATGCGTGTAGTTCTCCGCGAATGACAAGGTACAGTATAAGTGTAGCGTAATGGAAGCGACAGGTCAAGGGGGTAGGGTAGTTGCTCTCTACTCCTCTTTGTTTCTGTTGGTCACGAGTTACTGCCACCGCAGGATCATGGAGCTATAGTATGCGTTTAGTTACATGCATCGTTTTTTGTTCGTTTATATACTTATCTCTGATTGATCATATGTAGATAAAAAAAATCAACATTTGCATGTTGATTGGTTGCATGCATCTCCTTTTCCTACATCGTAGCACCGTCTCTATGCATTGTGTTTGGTTGCTCGCATTGATTGTGCTCATACTAGTGCATGTTGTTTGGTTATATACACTGAACATGATTAAGAGTTAACAGCTACACATAACACACAGTGTTACACGGCGGAAGGCCGCGGTCAAACTAAACACGTTGTCTAGCCGCGCACGCCTGGTCGTTGCACTCCACTGACTTGTCACCCGCGCCGCCGGCCGGCTTCCCGCCCTTGCTCGACCCGTCCGACTCGGCCCTCCGTGTGCTTCCCTGCTGACCGATCGTGAGCGCGGCCTCGACGATATCGGATGGGCTCACCTGCGACGAAGCGCGCGAAAACGGAGCCAGAGAAGAGCGCGGCGAGCAGTACCGTCCCAAGCCAGAAGACGGGGAGGTGCGGCGGGTGGGTGCGCGCGGCCCCGGCTTTCTCCACCGCGAGGAAGGCGCGTTGGACTGTGACCCACTCCCCTCCCCCCTGCTCGTGGGGAGGAGCAGGAACACGAGTGATGCAGCAACCAATGTCGAGGACGAGGAGCAGGCCGTAGTGGCCAACCACCACGGGCAAAGGAGGAGGAGGGCCCCGGCATGGCAGGCACGCCACTGCGGGAGAAGAGCCGCCGCCGCCGCCGCAGAGGTTGAACGTGTGCGACGAATTTGACAAAATTCATCCAAAATAGCTCCAGACATGAACATGAAATTAAGCATTTACGGTACATGATACTATAAACCAATAGCCTAAATAGAACCATAAGATTGATGGGCATCTTCTTGTGTATAAATTATCTCAAATTGAAGCATCATTGTGTAGATCGGAAGGAAGGAGAAAGAAGGGGATTAGAGATGAGGTTACCGTAGGTACATGTTGTGCACTAGCTCGCATCCCTCCTGTATCCTCTCGTGCAAGGGGGGCCCACTATGCGTTCAATCTGGCTCGCTAAAACACAGCCGATTCGGCCGTTCCTCCAGAGCCAGGCCGAGAGCTGCTTTGAGGTTCGTGTGAGGCAGGAATTAGATTTTTTTTTTGAGCAACTGCACCCTTTATTAAACGTTCAGAAACATAGGGATACAGATGATATCGGGCAAACTAGTAAGCCACACATGGCGCCCTGAGCTAAGCGAGGCAGCAGCCTTTGCTAAGGCGTGCGCCTCCCCATTATGTTTCCTACTTTCATAAATAAATTTTACATCATGGAAAAGCCTCCTCTGGTACTTAATTTCTTTCAAGATAGCAAAATATCGGCATGGGACTTCATCCTCTATGTTGGTCACCACTTCGAGGCAGTCCGATGCGACACAGATGGATTGGGCATGCAGGTCCATAGCGAGCGAGAGTGCCTCGCTGCAAGCTTGTGCTTCAAAAACTGCGGGGTCAAGGAGTCCGTCGTGTATGATGGCAGAAGCACCGAGAAACATACCTCGCTTGTCTCTGCATATCACTGCTGACGCTGCCCGGTCGCCGATCTTCGAGAAGCCACCATCAACATTCATTTTGACCTCGTGGTTGGCGGGTGGAATCCACAAGCTAGGTTGCATCTGGTTGTTCGAACTCCCTGAATTTGCATGCAGGTCCCCAGATTTTACATGCAGATCCCTGAGATTTGCTTGCCGGCCCTTAGGCTTTGCCTTCTTCTCGGGAGTCATCTCCAGCTCAGCCAGGAATTTGCTAATGAAAACATGGGTGCTCAGCGGGCTTTGGAACTGATTGTCGTGGAATTAGATGAAGCACAGACAACTAATTTCTTTCCGCGTGGGCCTGGCTGAACAGCCCAAAACATCCATAGAGGACCGGAGCGTATGAACCGTGAAGTGTAATACTGCAACTGCAAGTGTGAGCCTTTCAACTCAAAAAAAAAAAGTGTCTGAAGCCTTTGTGTGATGTGGTGAACTGGTGACCGACTTCCGGACCGCTGACCGCAGTGGACGGCATATTGGGAGCAGAAGTTGGAGGATGGGCATGAGCGCTCCGAGGGCTGTGAAATCTCATACGTACTACTCGGTGCCCTAGGGAATGTATGTAACCTCGTAGTGGCCCAACATTCTTCTTGGTTTGTGCTCGAGTGGCAGACCATTGTGCAGCAGCTGATGCTAGAACTACATACAGTACGTATCTAACAACACAAAGAGCCATTCAATGACAAGGGCTCCAGTTTTTTACTTGACAAAGACCGATTGCGAGGCATTCATACAGCTAGCTAACACAACCTGGCAGCTTTCTGAGTAGATGAATGTCTGACGGACAGGTGTTTCAGACGTGCTCATGAGAATTACTGAAGATACCGTTAAGAACTACTGAAAATATCATGAGGCAATGCTGTCAATATCTAGTCAAAATTTTCTTTGTTAATCATCAAGCTTAAGTACTACTCCGTAGCATTTGGCAAAAAGAGATTCACTACTTTCACAAGCACTTTTTAGATTCAGAATAACAGTTAGCTTCTCTGAAGTCTGAACTGAAGTAGTATCCACACACCAATTTCGCTCTCCTGCTCCTGGAGGTCACCAACCTGAGAGATATTCAGAATAACGGTTGTGCGCATCTCTAGTTTCAGAATAACTGCTGCAAGTGCAGCGAACCTTTTACTCTTCTTTTATCACAGCTAAGCTAGGTTAATTCCTGCCATACATCTATAGCATGGCACACTACGGGCATCAATCAAGGATGATGTATACCACCGCCGTCTAGCCGAGGTAGCCACGTCGCATGATCTCTTCGCCGGATATAAGAGAACGAGGACCTCCACAAGTCCAACTGAACTCCTCCTCGGTTCTGTCGGCGAACTGATTTGTTTCTAGAGTGCATAAAGTGCCCGGCGTTGCGTTATGCTCGTACCGCATCGCCTTCTCCTCCTTGTCCTTGTACGTGGGACCGTACTTGGTCATCCAGTCCTCGAACCTCTTCTTCATGGCTTTCTCCTCAATGGTTTCCTCTTCCAGGACCTCCTCATGATGACTCTGCTCGAGGGCTGCGATTACGAGTGAGACAAGTTTCATGGTCAGGTGAAAAAGTATCAAGGCAGGATATCCATATTAATGTACATTCATTTCGTATATACCGGCTGGCTTCTCTGCATCCTCCTTGAAATACCACATTCCTCCCATCAGGACAGATAAGCAGGCACCAACTGTCACAGGCTCACAGCACTACCATGCAATTCACCGATGGGCGACCTGCATATTAAGGTTCAGGACTAGAACTGGAAAGCAACATCACAAGAAATACTACAGCTCTTAATGAATTGTCACATTAGCAACTGTTGGCAAAAAGTGCAAAAAAAGCCTTGGTCTCTTCCAAGCCTCGAAAGTTGACTAGTAATTAAACAGCTTATTCATGAGAAGAATTAAATGAGATAGATTGGAACAAACTGCTTGTGTCTTAAATCAAAAGTATTATTCAGTGATTCGATCTGTCAAATCCAATAATCTTACACTAGTGCTGCTTTGAACAATCCAATAAATAAAACTTGAAAAATTAAATACAACCATACTGTGCCAGAATATCAGTCCTTTTACCAGACATAGTTATGAAAGCAACATTAAAATTCACTACCTCCGTTCCTAAATACTTGTGATTTTAGTTCACGACAAGTATTTTGGGACGGAGGGGGTATATAATACTGGTAGACAACAGCTAGATTAACGAGTTTTTCATGACCAAGCTGTCATCTTACTCTCTCCATTACCAAAAAGGCGTGCCTGTTATGTCAGGGATACCAACCCCACCAATCATGTGAGCGTTCACACACCCAGGCTATTTTTTGAGAAAATAATTGACAGACCAAGTGCAGTTAACAGGCAAGTACACAACAGTAAACATCCCACAATTAATAGCACGACTGCCGCAGCTTACAAATCATCGCCTCTTACTCGTGCTTAATTACAATGCTGCCCTTTTCTCTACAGTTGTGATGCCTGTTGGAGCTAGCTAGATCTGGGTTTTGTTACATAATGTAGCTCTTAGTTTGTTTGTTAGCCGGTATTTAGTCAGTCTGTTGTTTGTTTTTCTCTGAACCGGATTAGCCGTCGCGACTAGCGAGCCCACATTCATGTCTGCGGTGAAAGAAAAGAGGTGAAGCGTATGCCTCCTAGCAGGGACGCGTGCATGTTAAATAGCAAGACAAGATTACATCGGTTGGCAGGTTGTTGTGTTAGCTTGACCCCTCATCCAAGACTATACAAGATAAGGATCTCTAATCTCCAACAACCTGCCCAAGTTACAACACACGCACACAAGTTACACGCCGTGACATATGTCACGTTACAACTACAGCCATATCATTTAACATCCTCCCTCAATCTAAACGTGTCAAGGTTGAGATTGTTCTTAAAGGCTTGTAGTTGTCGAATCTGTAACGGTTTTGTAAAACCATCCGCCACTTGGTCTCCTGTTGGAATGAATCTGATCTCCAACAATTTCCTAGCAACCATATCTCCGACAAAGTGAAAATCAATATCTATGTGTTTAGTCCTTGCATGAAACACTGGATTAGCTGAGAGATACGTTGCCCCAAGATTATCACACCATAGGCAAGAAGTGCTTGTTCTTCTTACTCCTAGCTCATCTAATAGAGTTTCCATCCACATTACCTCAGCTGTTGCATTTGCCAGAGATTTATATTCTACTTCAGTACTAGAGCGAGAGACTGTTGCTTGTTTCTTTGCATTCCAGGATATGAGGTTAGAACCAAAGAAAACAACAAATCCACCTGTAGACCTTCTGTCATCAGGACACCCTGCCCAATCTGCATCAGAAAAGGCACTAACAGTTGTTGAGGGTGATTTACATATTTTCAATCCTGTACCTGCACTTCCTTGAACATATCTCAATATCCTTTTTACTGCTGTCCAATGAAGTGAAGTAGGGGAATGCAGAAATTGACAGACCTTGTTAACAGAGAAGGATATATCAGGTCTTGTCAAAGTTAAATATTGTAGTGCACCCACCACACTCCTATATTTAGTCCCTTCCTCTGGACTCAACAACTCTCCTTCATGCAATGATAATTTTTCTGTTGTAGATAAAGGTGTACTAGAGGGTTTACAGTCTCTCATACCTACACGCTTGAGTATATCCTTGGCATATTTTTCCTGAGTCAGCAATATACCATCATGTACCTGTTTTACTTCTATGCCAAGGAAATAATGTAATTCTCCCAAGTCCTTGAGAGCAAAGTCATTCTTCAAGTTTCTAAGTAAAGCTGAGGTGGCTTGTGGAGAGGAGCTAGCAACAATTATATCATCTACATATATAAGCATATAAATGATCACCTTCTCATTTTTGAAGAAAAACAGAAAAGTATCTCCTCTTGAGGGTCGGAAACCAAGTTGTTGAAGCTTTGTGCTTAGTCTTGAGTGCCAAGCTCTGGGTGCTTGTTTCAGACCATACAGTGCTTTGTCCAATTTACATACATGCTGTGGTTTGGTGCCATCCACAAATTCAGGTGGTTGCTTCATGTACACCTCCTCCTCGAGAATGCCATGTAAGAACGCATTCTGTACATCCAATTGGCGAAGAGTCCATCCCCTGGAAACAGCAATAGACAGAACAAGTCTAATAGTAGCTGCCTTGACTACTGGACTAAAAGTGTCTTCATAGTCAATTCCATAACGTTGTTTAAACCCCTTTGCTACTAGTCTAGCTTTGTATCTATCTATTGTACCATCAGAATTCTTCTTAATTTTGTATACCCATTTGCAATCTATAATGTTTGTCCCTTGTTTAGGTGAGACTAGATGCCAAGTTTGATTTTTTATAAGTGCATCATACTCTACTTCCATAGCTCGTTTCCAGTTTTTATCATCTAGTGCTTCAGCTAGATCACGAGGTTCACCAGTAGCAGCAAAGTTTACTACTTTGAAATTTTTACCATACCTGACCGTTCCATCTTTAGGAACAAGTGGTTTAAAAATACCTCTTTGTGACCGTGTATTGGGTCGCTCTCGTTCAACGGCCACAGAAGATCCTGACGTTGCAGACGATCCCGCAGCCGGTTCTGGACACGGTTGGACCTGGGGATCGGTCCTGTCGGGAGGCGAGGCAGAGGCGCGTCCAGGCGACACACGCCCGGGAGTCCGCGCGTGTCCAGGCGACACACGCCCGGGAGTCCGTGCGTCCTCATCATTGGGTGATGGCGACGCGTTGGACGCACCCGCGTCAGCCCGCGCACCCAACCACGAGCCTGGCCGCGTGTCGCCCGTGGATGGGCTGCCCACATCAGGTGGGGTAGCTGCGCCAGCCAGAGTGCGCGGTTCCGCCTCTGAGTCTGTGCACGCGCCAGATGCAGCAGCGCCGTCGGATCTCTCGGGATCCACATGCGCAGGTGAATCTGCCCTGCCACCAGATCTCTCGGGATCCGTACGCGCAGGAGGACCTGCTCCGTGTCCCGAGCCAGGCCGATTTGGCTGTATCTGCTGCATAAAATCATGGCCAAAACCAGTGTTTTCTGCTGCATTTTTTTCACTGCGGCTTCCTGCATCATCAGAACCATTAGTAGTCCTATTAATCATTTTATCATCAACTAATTCTCCCCCTTGATCAGTAGGATTAAGAAGGTCAAGAGGAAGAAGAAGAATCTCAGCCCTTAGACGAGCGCCGGCATTAGGATGAAGGGCCGCAAAAGGAAACAAATTTTCATCAAACACCACATCCCTAGAAATGTATACACGCCCGGTAGAGATATCAAGGCACTTGTAGCCTTTGTGCAGGTTACTATAACCAAGAAAAGCACATTTCTTTGATCGGAATTGAAGCTTATGTGTATTATATGGACGTAAATTGGGCCAACAAGCACACCCAAAAATTCTAAGAGAGGAATAGTTGGGAGTTTCACCGAATAACCTAGTAAGAGGTGTTTCATGATTTATGACCTTGCTTGGAACCCTATTGATCAGATAGGTTGCGGCAAGGAAGGCCTCATCCCAAAACTTCAAGGGCATAGAGGCTTGAGCGAGCAAGGAAAGGCCAACCTCAATAATGTGACGATGTTTGCGCTCAGCTGACCCATTCTGCTGATGAGCATGAGGGCATGATACATGGTGTGAAATACCAATTTTGGTGAAGAAAGAGTTCAACTTTTCGTACTCCCCTCCCCAATCTGTTTGGAGGGCAAGAATCTTGCGATCAAAACGTCGTTCAACAAGGTTTTGGAAGTCATGAAATTTCTGAAAAACTTCAGATTTGTGCTTGATGAGATAGATCCACGTGAATTTACAAAAGTCATCGATAAAACTCACATAGTATTTTTTCTGCCTACTGTTTCAACAGCAGGACCCCACACATCAGAAAAGACAAGTTCCAAAGGAAATTTAGATTCACTCAAGGATCGAGGATAAGGTAACTGGTGACTTTTGCCCTTTTGGCAGGCGTCACATACATGCTTATTGCTATCATTATTGACACATGGGAGTTTATTCTCACTAAGAATCTTCCTAACAACTATGGAAGAAGGATGACCTAAACGTCTATGCCACCAATCCAGAGGTGGTTTGGTGACATTGAGCACATGCTTCTGGACGTTTCCCCCGGTGTGTTTGACAGGATAGAGCCCTCTTCTACCCCTGCCTCGAAGTAGAACCTTCCTCGTTTCCAGATCCTTGATGAAAAAAATGAGGGTGAATTTCAACAATAGTATTATTGTCAAGAGCAAGTTTACTTGTAGAAATCAAATCCTTTGTTGCCTCCGGAACATGAAGAACATCTTTTGGATGAAGATTACGATCTGGGGTAGAAATAGTTGCATAACCAATATGATCAATGGACATACCTGATCCGTTTGCAGTATGAATCTGATCACCGCCCGTGTACCTCTCCCGGACGGTCAGCTTCTCCAGATCGCTCGTAATATGGTCGGTTGCACCACTGTCCATGTACCAGTTGGTGTCAACCCCATACTGATGAGCAGCCATATTGGCCGAGCGCTCCTCTCCTCCCTGATATGAAGAGTCGTAGCGCTTCCAGCACTTTCAAGCAGGGTGACCAACTTTTCCACAGATCTGGCACACCAGCTTGGCAGAGGAGTTGTTATTGTAGTTCCCCCTGCCTCCCGAGTTGCCTCGACCATGGCCGTGCTCACCACCACGGCCACGGTCACCACCACCGCCTGGTTTGTTGTTGAAGCCGCGACCACCGCCGCGATCACCATTGCCGATGGAGTTGTTGTTCTTGTTGAAGCCGCGTCCACGCGCCGCCGCATTTGCGGACGACTGAGAGGACCCGCCGCGGAGATTCAGGCGAGTCTCAAAACTCAGAAGCTGTGAGAACAGCTCCGGGATCTTGACAGGTTCGACCCTAGAACACATGGCCGACACCACTGGGTCGTACTCCTCATCCAGTCCAGCAAGGATGTGGGAGATCACCTCTTCCTCGTCCAAAGGCTTCCCTGAAGCAGTTAGTTCATCACACAGGGTTCGGACCTTACCAACATACTCTGTGATCGTGGAGTTGCCCTTCTGAAGATTGGCTAGGGCGATTCTGACGTTGACGGTCTGCGCCCTGGTGTGCGACGCGAGCATCCCTTGCACCGTGTTCCACAGCTCGGCCGCGGTGTGGCAGGTTGCCACTTGGACGGCCATCTCACGCGGTAGAGTAGTCAGCAGGTATGAGAAAACCTGCTGATCCCACGCGTACCACACACCGAACTCAGGGTTCGGCGCCTTCGTCTTGGTCTTGCTGTCATCGTCGGTGACTTCAATGGTCGTGGGCGGAGGCGGCTGCTCGGTGTTGAGGAAGCTTGCCATCTGCGCTCCCCTGATGGCTGAGAGCACCGTGGCGCGCCATAAGGCCTCGTTCCCTCTCGTAAGCTTCTCAGTTGTGTTGTGTGCAAACGGAGACGAGGGGAAGGAATTTGCGGAGGAAGAGCTCGCCATGGATGAACCCGAGGTAGGCTCTGATTACCATAAAAGAAAAGAGGTGAAGCGTATGCCTCCTGGCAGGGACGCGTGCGTGTTAAATAGCAAGACAAGATTACATCGGTTGGCAGGTTGTTGTGTTAGCTTGACCCCTCATCCAAGACTATACAGGATAAGGATCTCTAATCTCCAACAACCTGCCCAAGTTACAACACATGCACACAAGTTACACGCCGTGACATATGTCACGTTACAACTACAACCATATCATTTAACATGCGGGCCGCTGTAGCTCGAACATGCCCTGGATCGTGGGAAGGCATGATCACGTCTGTGGGGGTGTGGGCATGCCATGATCTGTCTTTGTATCGAATAAAAGGAGCAGAGGCTTGAACAGAAAAGCTGTAAGTTTCAGCAGAGCCAAACCTCGCGTTTGCATGTGTGTGTTCTTTGACGGAATTCGGAGCTCGCTGGAGCTGTCGAAAAGGTTTCACTCGTCGTGCCATAACAAATATCCTCTGAACTAAAGAGGATATGCAAGTTCAAATAAACCTTTAGGATCAATGACACCGAATACGAGCTCAGGATTCAAAAAATTCCAGGGTCGCAGAAATTGCAACGAAATGGCAACAAATTCAGACCTTTGCAGGAGAGGAGGAGCAACCAGTTGGATTCCAGTTATCCTTGTACTAATACTGGCATTTGTTTTCTTTTCGTTCGTGTCTTAAGAATTGATTCATGTAAGAACCCGCTTGGTTCCTAATTACTTCCTCTGTAAAGAAATATTGGATCATTTAGATCACTACTTTAGTGATCTAAACTATCTTGTATTTCTTTGCAGAGGGAGTATGTGTTTCGGTGTTTTTGTAGTTTCAGCACAGATCTAGAAACTCTTTGATGCTTGTGAAAAAAGGAGGGGTTCTACTCTGTAGAATGGAACTCGACTTCTGCATTTTAGGAGTATTTAACAAAAAACTACCACAATTTGTGGAACCGTGCCTACAAACTACCACTTTACAAATTTGTGCGGAAAACTACCACTTTACAAATTTGTGCGGAAAACTACCACTTTTTTACTAATCTTTGACTAAAAACTACCATGTATGAAAAGTGCCCGATTCGACTCGTTTAAACTCGATTTTGACTGTTATTACAGGTGGGGCCCGCATGTCAGCACCAATCTTCTTCTTCCTCCTCTCCTCTCTCTATATTTGGCATTTCAACAAACACCTCAGGAGCACCACCACATCGCCGCCGGTGATGAGTTCTCTGCGCCACCTAGAACACTGAGTAGTTGGGCCTGCTAGCCACGGCAAACAAGGAGCGCTTCGGCGCCGACGCGAGCATTGGGAAGGAGGAGCGTCGCGGCCGCGTTGGTGGGAACCAGCAGCATCCGAGTCTCCTGGAATAGCGGCGCCAACGGCCAGCGGTTTCCTCGCCGGGAGGGCGGGTGCGCTGGATCCCGCGGCGCCCACGGCTTCCTCACCGGGAGATGGAGAGGTGGGTGCTCATCGGATCCCGCGGCGCGGCGGCTGCCTCGCCGGGGATGGAGGGGCGGGTGCTCGCCGGATGGAGCGGCGGCTGCCTCGCCGGCGGATGGAGGGGCGGCACGCGGGACCAGAGGACGGTCGGATATGGGATGCAACGGGGGAGGGGGAGGAGCGGCAGAGCGCGGATGGGGAGGCGCCGCCGTTGAAGAAGAGGAGGAGAGGTGCAGGTCGGGAGCAGAGCCACGGGATGGAGTGCAGAGCGGGGTCAGGGGACAGAGGTGCGGGGTCAATGCGTACGTGTGGGCCAGCCCTGTCATAATTGAGTTTAATTTCGTCCAGATCAGTCATTAGTGTTTTTTGTTAAAGATTAGTGAAAAAGTGATAGTTTTCCGCACAAATTTATAAAGTGGTAGTTTATAGGCACGGTTCTACAAATTTATAAAGTGGTAGTTTATAGGCACAAATTTATAATTGAGTTCTGAAGGAACGATGTGGCATTTCAATTATTTGATTACCAAATATCAATTTCTAAGGGGAATTCACCTTCCGCGTTACAATGTGAATGTGTCGAATAACCTTAGAAAAAACATGTATATTCCGATCGAATTTTACTAGCAGCAGCAGTGCAAGGATGGAATTCTGGTTGGACTTGAGCGGAGGAAAATACTCTTGTGGACATGGAACCAATGTACCACAGGATTTGGGGATAGATCGATCGAGCACCAAAATCAAATTGCCATTCTTTACCTGCCAGGGAAGCCAGATCCACCCACCCGGTCAGCAAGGTTCCTCTGCACCACCGGAGAAAAGAAATTGGTCGGGGGGAGAGAGACAGAGAGGTTTGCAACGTACACACTGGTGTAGGAGCCTCGCGGATCCCACGGCCTGGCTGCCGATGAGGCGAGAGCAGAGCCTCCCCATCCCCAGCCGAAGAATCGAAGCGACGACATGGTCTCTCTCTATCTTCCCGGCCTGCTGTTCTAGGGTTTCTTGCTTCTTTCACGGTTGTGTATTTAAAAAAAATTGAAATCATATACTTCCTCCATTCCTTTATATAAGATGTATTGATTTTTTTAATAAAATTTCACAATGTAAGGTGCATTTCTTCTAATTCCTCGTAATTCCGTCGTTAGCCCTTCAAATAAAGCTCAAAGCAAAAAAAAAAACTCTAGCCCCGCGTCGCTCGTCCTGAAAAAACTCTGGCCCCGCGTCGCTCATCCTGGGCAACACGGGCGGCGGCGCCGTTCCCCGCCCAACCTACCTCTACTCCTGCCTCTCCCTCCCGCCGTCGCCGGAGGACGCCGCCGGCAAAGCTAGTGCGGCTGACGGTGGCGGCGAGGTCCTTGCTTGTGGTTGTTCTTTCCGAGGTCACACGGACCCAAAGAGATCGAATCCATCCATGGTCTGAAGTGAAAGGCCAGATTTTCAATCGGCCAGACGTGCATGCGTCGCTAGTCAAGAAATCAATCAAGGTGCCTATGTGCTTGCTTGAGCCTAGCACGTACGCTCTCATCGATGGTGACGGAGACGATCCACTCTTCAACTCGTACTACTCCGTGCTTGATGCAGCGGTCGTCGCTGGTGTGGTTGCTACGCCTAGATCTCACCCGGCAGCGGCCTCGATGTGGATCGCACTGGCCACCGAAAGATCTTCATGAGGGTTTCTACCTCAAGTTCCGGTGGTTGACATCACGGTGAGATGCAAACTATGGACAACGGCTTGACGCAGAGGGATGATGGTGCAGTGGCGGTTGTATTTATATTTATTATGGATACTAGATTAATATTAGATGGGCCACGTATGCCATGAATATTTCGTCGGACACCTTCTAGCAATAGGGTAATCATACATGATTTATACCCCTAACTGCGACCACTTTAGTGATAAGGATCAGGAGCGCCGCTTCAGGGATACTATGGATGCGCAAGATTTGTGCCCTATAATTCCGAAATCACTTAGTCGTATTATATCAATTGAAGATAGATAACAAACTATTGGTCTGGAGTTGCCTCTGAAAGAGCAATGCCAGCCCGCGTATGCGGAGCAACCCATGGACATCACCTGGACCCACTATTAACCCAATAAGCTCCAAGAGGACCATCGACAAGAGATCATGCACATTCCATAGAAACCAAGGCAAATTATATCCTACTTGAGCTACCTATTGCTACCTCTTGAGCACTTGTGTTGGTTTTTTCTTAAAGAGGAAAGGATGATGCAGCAAAGTAGCGTAAGTATTTTCCTCAGTTTTTAAGAACCAAGGTATCAATCTAGTAGGAGGCTACGCGCCAGTCCCTCGCACCTACACAAAACAAATAAATTCTCGCAACCAACGCGATAAGGGGTTGTCAATCCCTACATGGTCACTTACGAGAGTGAGATCTGATAGATATGATAAGATAACATTTTTTGTATTTTTATGATAAAAATGCAAAGTAAAATAAAAGCAATGAAAATAACTAAGTGTTGGAAGATTAATATGATGAAGATAGACCCGGGGGCCATAGGTTTCACTAGTGGCTTCTCTCAAGAGCATATGTATTTTACGGTGGGTGAACAAATTATTGTTGAGCAATTGACAGAATTGAGAATAGTTATGAGAATATCTAGGTATGATCATGTATATAGGCATCACGTCCAAGACAAGTAGACCGACTCCTGCCTGCATCTACTACTATTACTCCACACATCGACCACTATCCAGCATGTATCTAGAGTATTAAGTTCAAGAGAACAGAGTAACGTTTTAAGCAAGATGACATGATGTAGAGGGATAAATTCATGCAATGTGATAAAAACCCCATCTTGTTATCCTCGATGGCAACAATACAATACATGCCTTGCTGCCCCTACAGTCACTGGGAAAGGACACCGCAAAATTGAACCCAAAGCTAAGTACTTCTCCCATTGCAAGAAAGATCAATCTAGTAGGCCAAACCAAACTGATAATTCGGAAAGACTTGCAAAGATAACCAATCATACATAAAAGAATTCAGAGAAGATTCAAATATTGTTCATAGATAAACTTGATCATAAACCCACAATTCATCGGTCTCAACAAACACACCGCAAAAGAAGATTACATCGAATAGATCTCCACAAGAGAGGGGGAGAACTTTGTATTGAGATCCAAAAAGAGAGAAGAAGCCATCTAGCTAATAACTATGGACCCGTAGGTCTGAGGTAAACTACTCACACTTCATCGGAGAGGCTATGATGTTGATGTAGAAGCCCTCCGTGATCGATGCCCCCTCCGGCTATAACGCCCTCGATGCGGCTATATCTCCCATGTGTCGAAGCACGACTTAGAGGCATAACCGCATTGAAATCAATGTCGCAAGTGAGGTAATCTTCACACAACCCATGTAATACATAAGGGAAAGAGATACATAGCTGGTTTACACTCGCCACTTCACACAATACATGAATATAACCTTACATCATCCAGATACAATCAAGGTCCGACTACGGAATCAAAATAAAAGAAGACTACCCCAAATGCTACACAGATCCCCGATCGTCCCAACTGGGCTCCACTACTGATCAACTGAAAAACAGAAACAACATGACGAACACGAACTTCAACGAGCTCCTCCTTGAGCACGGTTGCGTCACCTGCACGGTCTCATCGGCACCTGCAAACTGGTTTTGGAAGTATCTGTGAGTCACGGGGACTCAGCAATCTCACACCCTCGCGATCAAGACTATTTAAGCTTATAGGTAGGGTAAAAGTATGAGGTGGAGCTGCAGCAAGCGACTAGCATATATGGTGGCTAACATACGCAAATGAGAGCGAGAAGGGAAGTCAAAGGCACGGTCGATAAACTATGATCAAGAAGTGACCCTAGAACAGCCTACGTCAAGCATAACTCCAACACCGTGTTCACTTCTCGGACTCCGCTGAGAAGAGACCATCACGGAGACACACGCGATTGATGCATTTTAATTAAGATAAGTTTCAGTTTTTCTACAACCGAACATTAACAAATTCCCATCTGCCCGTAACCGCGAGCACGGCTTTCGAAAGTTCAAATCCCTACAGGGGTGTCCCAACTTAGCCCATCACAAGCTGTCACGGTCAACGAAGGATATTCCTTCTCCCAGGAAGACCCAATCAGGCTCGGAATCCCGGTTACAAGACATTTCGACAATGGTAAAACAAGACCAGCAAAGCCACCCAGATGTGCTGACAAATTCTGATAGGAGCTGCACATATCTCATTCTCAGGGCACACAGGATGAGCAAGACGTCGGGTGGGCCAGCCCAGAGTTGCCCCTGGTAGCTCCGGACATCGCTCAGTTGGACCAACACTTAGAGAAGCACTGGCCCGGGGGGGGGGTTAAAATAAAGATGACCCTTGGGCAGGCCTACCCAAGGGAAAGAAAAGGCTAGGTGGTGAATGGTAAAACCAATGTTGGGCCTTGTTGGAGGAGTTTTATTCAAGGCAAACTGTCAAGGGGTTCCCATTATAACCCAACCGTGTAAGGAACGCAAAATCCGGGAACATAACACCGATATGACGGAAACTAGGGCGACAAGAGTGGAACAAAACACCAGGCATAAGGCCGAGCCTTCCACCCTTTACCAAGTATATAGATGCATTAAATAAAATAAGAGATATTGTGATATCCCAACAAAATATCCATTTTCCAACAAGGAACAAACTCCAATCTTCACCTGCAACTAACAACGCTATAAGAGGGGCTGAGCAAAGCGGTAACATAGCCAAACAACGGTTTGCTAGGACAAGATGGGTTAGAGGCTCGGCTTAGTAACATGGGAGGCATGATATAGCAAGTTGTAGGTATCGCAGCATAGGCATAGTAATAGAGCGAGCAACTAGCAAGCAAAGATAGAAGTGATTTCGAGGGTATGGTCATCTTGCCTGAGATCCCGCAAGGAAGAAGAACGAGTCCATGAAGAAGACAAAGCGGACGTAGTCGAACGAATCCTCACAACACGGCGTTATCGAAACTAACCCGAAGAAGCAACACCGGAAAGAAGCAAACAACATAGTAAACAACCATCAGATAAACATGGCATGATGCACAATCAAGTATGATGCATGTCCGGTTTAAATATGCATGGCATGGCAAAGAAAGAGCACGAACAAAACTACAAGTTAAGTGGAGCTTAATATGCATCGGGATGCATATTGACAAACACCACATCAATTATTTAGTTCTCTCCTGTTTAAGTACTCAACAATATTAAATGTTGGTTAAGCATAACAAAACTATACCCTTTAAATAGTTTAAATGGGGCCGGATATAACAAACAACAAATCCGGTAAATCCCCATATGCATTAGTAATTTATTGCAACAACAATTTAAACATTTTAATTGTTGTTATCATGATGCAGATGACATGAACAAGTTTATGCAATTTTTATTAAAAGTTGACAAGAGCATTATGAAGCATTTGTCACCGTGGTGGAAAGAAAGGGGTGCCACGACAACGATAACGGTTCCGGGAGCTCATGGAAATACTGGTGCAAAAGGAAAATAACGGGAGCATGCAAAAGATGGTGGGATGATCCCGGATTCCGGGTGTCCCACGAGTCGACGACGGTGTCAAACAAGGGAACAACTAACGTTCACGGGCGGATTACAACAACCAACATGCATGTCATACAACTCATGCATACGGTCCACGAGTGGTCGTCTCGAGGTTATACCTTCGAAGCGTGCCTTTTCGGAACGGATCAAGTTCGATGCGGTGTAGGGGAAGTAGACGTTCTCGGGACGTTCGTAGTGGAAGTAGTCGTTCTCGCATGGTCTAGGGTCGACGGTAGAGGTTCTCGAGATCTCGACAGCGGTAGTGGTACATGTTTTCATGTAGATGTTCGGGCGGCAGTAGTGGTACACATTTCGAAGGCGTTCGAGTTATCGGTAGCGGTACTTGGTGAATCCCAAAACGGTTTTGGCGTCTTCGCGCGTAGGGGTACTTGGCGGTTCCATGTAGTCGAACTTGAGGGGCATCGACGTCGTGGTACTTGTCGAAGGTAGTGGTACTTGGGTTGTAGCTGGCCTTGGCGGGTCATCGTGTATTCGTACACGTTCCGAAGATGTTCATGTCGCCGTAACCATTCGGGTCTTGGAGTGATGGTAGTCGTACACTTGAAGGTGGTAGACGACTTGGCGGCCCAGCGAGCAACGTTGTGGTGTATAGATACAGCGATGAGCTTGATCATGAAAGTGTTGCCGGGATGCGGCTGCCATACCCACATGAACAAGAGCATGGTGAAGGACACAGACAAGGCAGGAGGAGGCCTCGGCATGGAGGAGAGCGGCGGGGTAGGGGAGATCCCGCGAGGAGGCAGCAAAAGTGCGGCTCCCGAGCAGAGGAGTCGCGGCCATGGGAGGACCGGCGAGCAGACGTGGCTCCGGTGGAGCTGCTCGCTGGCGGCGGCCCGAAACTGAGGCGCGGTAGAGGAGTGGGCGCAACGAGGGAGGCGGGACACACAGAGCAGAGGCGAGCGGCGGGGTACGTCCATGGTTCACGGCGATGACGAACAGTACGGCGGCGAAGGTCATGGGGCTCCTGCTCCTGCTGGAGGCAACGACGACAGGCGCGGCTTTCCATGGTAGGGGCGGAGGCGCGGCGCTCCGTGCCGGCAGGGGCGCTGGTCGCCGGCAGGGGCGGCTGAAGGCGAAGTGGCACGAGGCGCGGCGGCATGGTCGCTACGTTGACGGAAGCAGAGGCGATGCGAGGTAGGGGCGTTGGAGTTGGGTGCTCGAGGAGCTGCGCTGCGGGCATGCTGGCGTCGGGGAAGGAAGCGGCGCACCGAAGGGGTCGAGGGGTGAGGGAGGCTGCATAGTCGAGAGGGAAATGGGGATCGGGCAGAGGGGGTCGGCGCGCCCTCTCCTGCATGTGGTGACGGCGCAGGGAGGAGAAGGGATCGAGGGAGAGAAGGGAACGTTGGCTCCAGGTGGCTAGGGTTAGAGTTAGGTGGGCTGGCACGGGAGGCCCAGTGGAGAGGGAGGTGCCTAGGCGCAGATGGGCCTTGCTGCGGATGGCCTATAGGCCGGCTGGGCTGGCTCCTCTCTCCTCTCTTGTGAAAAAAATAAGGAAATCCCAAGCTCAGAGAAGGAAAAAGCCCAGCAAAATTGAAAAGGAAAAAGAGGGATATAAACATACCCTTGTGCTCCTGGATTTAACTAGTATTTGAATAAAATGCCTTGGAAATTTTAGAGGCTGCAATTTTTATGCAAGTTTGAAAATAACTCAAACTCGAATAAATCCGTAGCCCAACCAAAACACTTCCAGAAGACCTGAAAATTGGAGGAGGTGGTCTTGGCATGGTCTAGTATATATAGGGAAAAGTTGAAGATTTAAAGAATGAGGAGAACGCCACTTGCAAAAAAATGGGTGAAAATTTGAAAGAAGGAAGAAGTGAAATGGTTTGCACTTGGATAAGGGCCTTGGAGGAAAGAACATGGATGCAAAAATAGTTTAGAAACAAGAGGGATTTATAATGCAAGTTTGTTGCGGTTAATTCCAAACTAATGGAATATTTTATATAGCTCCCTAATAATATTGGGAGGATATGTTATAAAGAGAACTCACCATGTGAATTCCCTCGATTTACATGGACCGAAGATCCATGCAATTTATTTAGTTGAGTTGCAAAAGATTTATGAGATGATGGCATGATGACATGATGCAATGCAAAAATAAAAGGGCAGGCACAAATGAAACGCACGGCGAAACCCGGAACATATGGAAGTCTTCTCGAGCATCGGTCTCGGGGCATCACAACACTCCACCACTACGAGAGGATCTCGTCCCGAGATCTAGGATGGCACCGGAGGGAAAACGGAAGAGGAAGATAACAGGTAAAACTAAGTTGCTTCTTTGACAAATGAGTGAAACCAAGGAACCTTGAGAGGTTGAACAACTTGAAAGAAAGGATACAACGGAGATGAACAAAGTTGAAAGCACTCCGTTAGGAAAGAGGAGCAAGGAACAAAAAATTCGGGCAGCACTCCGGTTGAAAAGAGATGAAAGACTTGATAAAATGAAAAAGCTTGAGCACAGGGGCACAATACTCCGGTTAAATGGGTAAGCACGAAAAGATCATGATCTTCACAACTTGAGATGACGAGAGAATAGCGAAACATCACAATGCCTCCGTAAGAAGAAAGAAAAATAGATCATTGAAATGAAAGGGTTGAGAAGAAAAGGTCAACTAATGCCACAAGTGAGCTTGAAAAGGCATCCTTAGGATAAGGGTCGAACGGAGTTGTTGGAAAGCCAACAACGAAAGGATAAGCTTGATGTGGGCTTATGGAAGACATCTAAAAAATTATGAGTTGAAATTCTGCCACTAACGGAAAACAATAGATTGGATTGATATGAACAAGGAGACGAGGAACTTATTTCACCGGGAGAATAGATGAAGAACTTGGGTCATATATGAGCACCATAAATAGCAACAATCCTTAGGGAAGGCTTTAGGTGAAATATAACCCAAGATAACTCCAACGAAGAGGTTGATGGATTTAAAATACCTCATTCTTAACAACATGTGAATCATGAAACATGAACTCAAATTATCAAGAATGACATAATACCACCTCCAATGATACGGTAGAAAGAATTGCACTCCGGATTGCAAGATGAAGAATGATTGAGCTCCTCTGAAAAGAATCTCAATGAACACTTCGAGAAGGAATTAAATCCTTGATGAACCATCATGTAGAGCCTCCATGAAGAACTCCAGTAATAAAAGAATGATCAAAGGAAAGGAAAGAGAAGTTGAAAAGACAAGGTGAAGACTTGCAATTATTATATGGATCTTCATGACGAGAAAATTGAGAGAGCTTGGAAGTCCGGGAAAAGAAAGATGAATCAAGTGAAACCGAGAATTTGATGAGCCTCCGGAATAAGGAATAGAGTTCACTCGATGCAACCAGAATAAGTATTACATTATGGTTATCCTTCATAAATTTAAATTGATGACAAAAAACGGATTTGGCATACTACTTATTCTCGTAGAAAGGATTAAGATAGATATCGCGCAAACTTGGGAAGGTATTGATGGAACCACCGGTGGGATTGAAACAACGAATAAATTGATATGATAAAGAAGGAAGAGAAATCTTGAACGAACCACCGTAAGAATTGAAAAAGAGAGTAGCAAAGGCACAAATCACCGGGTAGAATTGGAAAAACGAATGAAGATACTTGAGGGAATTTGATACATGGGACCGAATAGATCACGAACTGATTAGAGAATATTTGAATGATGCACCGGTAAGATTTGGAGAACGAGAGCTGAAAGATGAGAATGAGTAATATTTGAAAAGATGGCCTTCGGAGGAAAGAAATGGAAACAACTCATGAAATGCTCCGAATGGGTGAAAAGAATTCTCACGATCGAAAACAATTATGAGAGGATGGCATAAGGCTAGCACCATAAATCTTGAAGAGAGTGGAGCAAGATTAAAGAGAAACTCTTCTTCGGTCTTCAAATGTTGAGAATGATGACGAGAACCACCACTGAGAATTTTTTTAGGCACTCCGGAATGAAAATTGGAAAGGTTGAGCGAACGATGAAAAGAATTTGAAAGATCTTGGAGAAATACATATGACTGATGATGAATCATTCTCACGTCAAACTTCGAAAAGAATTTTAAGGATATCTCCGGGAGAAATAGAAGAGTCAGGTAAGATCCTGGGAAAAGACCTGTGGGTTAGGGCCCACTCAAAAGTTACACCGTTGGACAATTTCAAAGAGAGATTGCACTGGTTGAATAAATGACTTGAATGAAATAACAACCTCAAAATATCTTGGACGGATTGATAATGGAGACACAAATCTTCTGAGATATCTTCAGCACTCCGAAACAATTGAATAGCAAGAAATGACTGAACGTGAGGTGCACCGGCATGAGAAGGTATTGAAATGAGGAAAGGATATGATCAACACCAAAAGCTTGAATTGAATCCACCGGAGAAGAAAAGGAACGAAGAATGATGAACTAGAACCTCTGTTAGTATCTTCTTGAGAATCACTGGATAAAAACATTGATGGAAAAGAATGGAGAGACTTCCCATCGATAAGATGGATACTTGATTAAGAAATCTGATTCCTCGAAGAAAAGGGGTGGGAGGGTGGGAAACAAAAGGAAACTTCGGACAGATGAAACAAATAACATTGAGAAGACTTTGAGTTGATCTTACGGATGTTGAAAATGAACAGATCCACTTGAAGAGAGACACGCCGGTTGAAAAGAATTGACATGACAATCTCGATGACCATGAAGGATTAGTATTCACATAAAAGTATGAGAACACCACTTAGGAAAAAGCATGGAATCAACACTTGACATTGAAGCAACTCGAATACCACAACAAAACAAAACAAAGGATTGGCTTGCAAAATAAGCCGGAACAAACATATGATAGAGATTTCGTCCGAAGTTTTTGTGGTGGGGCCCACACGGGCTCGATCGTACAACACCATCATGTACAAGGCAGTGCACATGACATACGAAGCATCCCCGAGTCGGCATAGACAGGACTCTTTAAGACACAACGAGACCACTGTAAAACCAACCGTGAGTAGGCGGACCACTAGACGTCGAACCCCAATTTCATATCATACATCTGCCGGAAAGATATCCTAAGAGCTACTTGAATTCCCACTTATAAACTCCCGAAACTTTCCGGTTATGCAATCAGGTGTTGGGGATACAGGGGAAGCATAATATCTCACCCAAAACTAGCAATCCTACATCCAACTGTATCCATCCTTCAACACATAACCAAGAAACCTTCAAAAATCGTTTACCTCAACCTTCGAAAAGCATCCCTTATACGAGTTATGGCAATACTCCCGAACGCCCGCCCCAGTACTGGGTGGCGTCGAGGTTATCTCACCAACAACTTCATAAAAGAGATTTTCGATGTCGGCGAACTCAGGTATTCCAGAACTGCAACGATAAAATTGTGACGACAACACCTCGGAGGTCAACTCCCCGGGACACTGCCACAACCCCTAAATGTCAGGAGGCACCAAGAACAATGTTCTCGTCACAAAACCATCGGAACGATTCCAAGATACCCGCGTGATCCTAAAAAAAATTAGTGACATTTGAGGAGAGAATAGTCAAAACTCTACGTCAGGATGCCTCACCAGAGCGACGAAGGGACTGAGGAGTAAAAAGAATCCTACTCTCTGATATATATAATCCTATAAGACTCAAAACATTTTTCTAGACTCAACAACGCCAGCGATTCGATCAAGCAGGGGGCTCCTAAGGTCAGGGAAGGCTCTGATTACCAACTTGTAACGCCCTCGATGCGGCTATATCTCCCACGTGTCGAAGCACGACTTAGAGGCAAAACCGCATTGAAAGCAATGTCGCAAGTGAGGTAATCTTCACACAACCCATGTAATACATAAGGGAAAGAGATACATAGCTGGATTACACTCGCCACTTCACACAATACACGAATATAACCTTACATCATCTAGATACAATCAAGGTCCGACTACGGAACCAAAATAAAAGAAGACTACCCCAAATGCTACACAGATCCCCGATCGTCCCAACTGGGCTCCACTACTGATCAACTGAAAAACGGAAACAACATGACAGACACGAACTTCAACGAGCTCCTCCTTGAGCTCGGTTGCGTCACCTGCACGGTCTCATCGGCACCTGCAAACTGGTTTTGGAAGTATCTGTGAGTCACGGGGACTCAACAATCTCACACCCTGGCGATCAAGACTATTTAAGCTTATAGGTAGGGTAAAAGTATGAGGTGGAGCTGCAGCAAGCGACTAACATATATGGTGGCTAACATACGCAAATGAGAGCGAGAAGGGAAGGCAAAGGCACGGTCGATAAACTATGATCAAGAAGTGACCCTAGAACAGCCTACGTCAAGCATAACTCCAACACCGTGTTCACTTCCTGGACTCCGTCGAGAAGAGACCATCACGGCGACACACGTGGTTGATGCATTTTAACTAAGATAAGTTTCAGATTTTCTACAACCGGACATTAACAAATTCCCATCTGCCCATAACCGCGGGCACGGCTTTCGAAAGTTCAAATCCCTGCAGGGGTGTCCCAACTCAGCCCATCACAAGCTGTCACGGTCAACGAAGGATATTCCTTCTCCCAGGAAGACCCGATCAGGCTCGGAATCCCGGTTAAAAGACATTTCGACAATGGTAAAACAAGACCAGCAAAGCCACCCAGATGTGCCGACAAATCCCGATAGGAGCTGCACATATCTCGTTCTCAGGGCACACCGGATGAGCAAGACGTCGGGTGGGCCAGCCCAGAGTTGCCCTGGTAGCTCCGGACATCGCTCAGTTGGACCAACACTTAGAGAAGCACTGGCCCGGGGGGGGGGGTTAAAATAAAGATGACCCTTGGGCAGGCCTACCCAAGGGAAAGAAAAGGCTAGGTGGTGAATGGTAAAACCAATGTTGGGCCTTGTTGGAGGAGTTTTATTCAAGGCAAACTGTCAAGGGGTTCCCATTATAACCCAACCGTGTAAGGAACGCAAAATCCGGGAACATAACACCGATATGACGGAAACTAGGGCGACAAGAGTGGAACAAAACACCAGGCATAAGGCCGAGCCTTCCACCCTTTACCAAGTATATAGATGCATTAAATAAAATAAGAGATATTGTGATATCCCAACAAAATATCCATTTTCCAACAAGGAACAAACTCCAATCTTCACCTGCAACTAACAACGCTATAAGAGGGGCTGAGCAAAGCGGTAACATAGCCAAACAACGGTTTGCTAGGACAAGATGGGTTAGAGGCTCGGTTTAGTAACATGGGAGGCATGATATAGCAAGTTGTAGGTATCGCAGCATAGGCATAGTAATAGAGCGAGCAACTAGCAAGCAAAGATAGAAGTGATTTCGAGGGTATGGTCATCTTGCCTGAGATCCCGCAAGGAAGAAGAACGAGTCCATGAAGAAGACAAAGCGGACGTAGTCGAACGAATCCTCACAACACGGCGTTATTGAAACTAACCCGAAGAAGCAACACCGGAAAGAAGCAAACAACATAGTAAACAACCATCAGATAAACATGGCATGATGCACAATCAAGTATGATGCATGTCCGGTTTAAATATGCATGGCATGGCAAAGAAAGAGCACGAACAAAACTACAAGTTAAGTGGAGCTTAATATGCATCGGGATGCATATTGACAAACACCACATCAATTATTTAGTTCTCTCCTGTTTAAGTACTCAACAATATTAAATGTTGGTTAAGCATAACAAAACTATACCCTTTAAATAGTTTAAATGGGGCCGGATATAACAAACAACAAATCCGGTAAATCCCCATATGCATTAGTAATTTATTGCAACAACAATTTAAACATTTTAATTGTTGTTATCATGATGCAGATGACATGAACAAGTTTATGCAATTTTTATTAAAAGTTGACAAGAGCATTATGAAGCATTTGTCACCGTGGTGGAAAGAAAGGGGTGCCACGACAACGATAACGGTTCCGGGAGCTCATGGAAATACTGGTGCAAAAGGAAAATAACGGGAGCATGCAAAAGATGGTGGGATGATCCCGGATTCTGGGTGTCCCACGAGTCGACGACGGTGTCAAACAAGGGAACAACTAACGTTCACGGGCGGATTACAACAACCAACATGCATGTCATACAACTCATGCATACGGTCCACGAGTGGTCGTCTCGAGGTTATACCTTCGAAGCGTGCCTTTTCGGAACGGATCAAGTTCGATGCGGTGTAGGGGAAGTAGACGTTCTCGGGACGTTCGTAGTGGAAGTAGTCGTTCTCGCATGGTCTAGGGTCGACGGTAGAGGTTCTCGAGATCTCGACAGCGGTAGTGGTACATGTTTTCATGTAGATGTTCGGGCGGCAGTAGTGGTACACATTTCGAAGGCGTTCGAGTCATCGGTAGCGGTACTTGGTGAATCCCAAAACGGTTTTGGCGTCTTCGCGCGTAGGGGTACTTGGCGGTTCCATGTAGTCGAACTTGAGGGGCATCGACGTCGTGGTACTTGTCGAAGGTAGTGGTACTTGGGTTGTAGCTGGCCTTGGCGGGTCATCGTGTATTCGTACACGTTCCGAAGATGTTCATGTCGCCGTAACCATTCGGGTCTTGGAGTGATGGTAGTCGTACACTTGAAGGTGGTAGACGACTTGGCGGCCCAGCGAGCAACGTTGTGGTGTATAGATGCAGCGATGAGCTTGATCATGAAAGTGTTGCCGGGATGCGGCTGCCATACCCACATGAACAAGAGCATGGTGAAGGACACAGACAAGGCAGGAGGAGGCCTCGGCATGGAGGAGAGCGGCGGGGTAGGGGAGATCCCGCGAGGAGGCAGCAAAAGTGCGGCTCCCGAGCAGAGGAGTCGCGGCCATGGGAGGACCGGCGAGCAGACGTGGCTCCGGTGGAGCTGCTCGCTGGCGGCGGCCCGAAACTGAGGCGCGGTAGAGGAGTGGGCGCAACGAGGGAGGCGGGACACACAGAGCAGAGGCGAGCGGCGGGGTACGTCCATGGTTCACGGCGATGACGAACAGTACGGCGGCGAAGGTCATGGGGCTCCTGCTCCTGCTGGAGGCAACGACGACAGGCGCGGCTTTCCATGGTAGGGGCGGAGGCGCGGCGCTCCGTGCCGGCAGGGGCGCTGGTCGCCGGCAGGGGCGGCTGAAGGCGAAGTGGCACGAGGCGCGGCGGCATGGTCGCTACGTTGACGGAAGCAGAGGCGATGCGAGGTAGGGGCGTTGGAGTTGGGTGCTCGAGGAGCTGCGCTGCGGGCATGCTGGCGTCGGGGAAGGAAGCGGCGCACCGAAGGGGTCGAGGGGTGAGGGAGGCTGCATAGTCGAGAGGGAAATGGGGATCGGGCAGAGGGGGTCGGCGCGCCCTCTCCTGCATGTGGTGACGGCGCAGGGAGGAGAAGGGATCGAGGGAGAGAAGGGAACGTTGGCTCCAGGTGGCTAGGGTTAGAGTTAGGTGGGCTGGCACGGGAGGCCCAGTGGAGAGGGAGGTGCCTAGGCGCAGATGGGCCTTGCTGCGGATGGCCTATAGGCCGGCTGGGCTGGCTCCTCTCTCCTCTCTTGTGAAAAAAATAAGGAAATCCCAAGCTCAGAGAAGGAAAAAGCCCAGCAAAATTGAAAAGGAAAAAGAGGGATATAAACATACCCTTGTGCTCCTGGATTTAACTAGTATTTGAATAAAATGCCTTGGAAATTTTAGAGGCTGCAATTTTTATGCAAGTTTGAAAATAACTCAAACTCGAATAAATCCGTAGCCCAACCAAAACACTTCCAGAAGACCTGAAAATTGGAGGAGGTGGTCTTGGCATGGTCTAGTATATATAGGGAAAAGTTGAAGATTTAAAGAATGAGGAGAACGCCACTTGCAAAAAAATGGGTGAAAATTTGAAAGAAGGAAGAAGTGAAATGGTTTGCACTTGGATAAGGGCCTTGTAGGAAAGAACATGGATGCAAAAATAGTTTAGAAACGAGAGGGATTTATAATGCAAGTTTGTTGCGGTTAATTCCAAACTAATGGAATATTTTATATAGCTCCCTAATAATATTGGGAGGATATGTTATAAAGAGAACTCACCATGTAAATTCCCTTGATTTAAATGGACCGAAGATCCATGCAATTTATTTAGTTGAGTTGCAAAAGATTTATGAGATGATGGCATGATGACATGATGTTATGCAAAAATAAAAGGGCAGGCACAAATGAAACGCACGGCGAAACCCAGAACATATGGAAGTCTTCTCGAGCATCGGTCTTGGGGCGCCACACCGGCGGAGCCCCGGAACAGGCCCCAAGATGGGATCTCATGGATACAGAAAGTTACAGTGGTGGAATTAGGGTTTTGGCTCTGTCTCTGATCATTTGGGGGTACATCGGTGAAGCAACAGGGGGCCCATGAGGTTGGAGGGCGTGCCTGGGGGGGAGGCGCGCCCCCTACCTCGTGGCCTCCCTGTTGGTTGCTTGACGTAGGGTCCAAGTCTCCTGGGTCTTGTTCGTTCCAAAAATCACGTTCCTGAATGTTTCATTCCGTTTGGACTCCGTTTGATATTCCTTTTCTTCGAAACCCTAAAATAGGCAAAAAAACAACAATTCTGGGCTGGGCTTCCGGTTAGTAGGTTAGTCCCAAAAATAATATAAAAGTGTATAATAAAGCCCAATAATGTCCAAAATAGTAGATAATACAGCATGGAGCAATCAAAAATTATAGATACGTTAGAGACGTATCAAGCATCCCCAAGCTTAATTCCTGCTCGTCCTCGAGTAGGTAAATGATAAAAACAGAATTTTTGATGTGGAATGCTACTTGGCATATTTTCAATGTAATTCTTCTTAATTGTGGTATGAATATTCAAATCCGAAAGATTCAAGACAAAAGTTCAATATTGACATAGAAATAATAATACTTCAAGCATACTAACTAAGCAATTATGTCTTCTCAAAATAACATGGCCAAAGAAAGTTATCCCTACAAAATTATATAGTCTTGCTATGCTCTATCTTCACCACACAAAGTATTTAAATCATGCACAACCGCGATGATAAGCCAATCAATTGTTTCATACTTTTGACATTCTCAAAACTTTTTCAATCTTCACGCAATCCATGAGCGTGAGCCATGGACATAGCACTTTAGGTGGAATAGAATGGTGGTTGTGGAGGAGACAAAAAGGAGAAGATAGTCTCACATCGACTAGGCGTATCAACGGGATATGGAGATGCCCATCAATAGATATCAATGTGAGTGAGTAGGGATTGCCATTCAACGGATGCACTAGAGCTATAAGTATATGAAAGCTCAAAAAGAAACTAAGTGGGTGTGCATCCAACTCGCTTGCTCATGAAGACCTAGGGCATTTTGAGGAAGCCCATCATTGGAATATACAAGCCAAGTTCTATTATGAAAAATTTCCCACTAGTATATGAAGGTTATAACAAAGGAGACTTTCTACTATGAAGATCATGGTGCTACTTTGAAGCACAAGTGTGGTAAAAGGATAGTAGCATTGTCCCAACTCTCTTTTTCTCTCATTTTTTTATTTGGGCCTTCTCTTTTTTATGGCCTCTTTTTCTTTAATTTTTTTCATCCAAAGTCTCATCCCGACTTTTGGGGGAATCATAGTCTCCATCATCCTTTCCTCACTTGGGACAATGCTCTAATAATGATGACCATCACACTTTTATTTTCTTACAACTCAAGAATTACAACTCGATACTTAGAATAAGATATGACTCTATGTGAATGCCTCCGGCAGTGTACCGGGATATGCAATGACTCATGAGTGACATGTATGAAAGAATTATGAACGGTGACTTTGCCACAAATACAATGTCAACTACATGATCATGCTAAGCAATATGACAATGATGGAGCGTGTCATAGTAAACGGAACGGTGGAAAGTTGCATGGCAATATATCTCAGAATGGCTATGGAAATGCCATGATAGGTCGGTATGGTGGCTGTTTTGAGAAGGTATATGGTGGGTGTATGATACCGGCGAAAGGTGCGCGGTATTAGAGAGGCTAGCAATAATGGAAGGGTGAGAGTGCGTATGATCCATGGGCTCAACATTAGTCATAAAGAACTCATATACTTATTGCAAAAATCTACAACTTATCAAAGCAAAGTATTACACGCATGTTCCTAGGGGGGTAGATTGGTAGGTGATACGTCTCCAACATATTTATAATTTTTGATTGCTCCATGCTATATTATCTACTGTTTTGGTCATTATTGGGCTTTATTAACCACTTTTATATTATTTTTGGACTAACCTATTAACCGGAGGCCCAGCGTAGAATTGCTGTTTTTTGCCTGTTTTAGCGTTTTGAAGAAAAGGAATATCAAACGGAGTCCAAACAGAATGAACCTTCGGGAACATGATTTTTAGGAAGATTATGATCCGGGAGACTTGGACCCTACGTCAAGAAATAAAACAGGAGGGCACGAGGTAGGAGGCGGGCCCATCCCCACCAGACACGCCCTCCACCCTTGTGGGCCCCCTGTTGCTCCACCGACGTACTCCTTCCTCCTATATATATCCATGTACCCCCAAATGTTCAGATACGGAGCCGAAAACCTAATTCCATCGCTGCAACTTCCTGTATCCACGAGATCCCATCTTGGGGCCTGTTCCGGAGCTCCGCCGGAGGGGGCATCGATCACGGAGGGCTTCTACATCAACACCATAGCCTCTCCGATGAAGTGTGAGTAGTTTACCTCAGACCTATGGATTCTTCTCTCTTTTTGGATCTCAATACAATGTTCTCCCCCTCTCTTGTGGAGATCTATTCGATGTAATCTTCTTTTTGCGGTGTGTTTGTTGAGATCGATGAATTGTGGGTTTATGATCAAGTCTATCTATGAATAATATTTGAATCTTCTCTGAATTCTTTTATGTATGATTGGTTATCTTTGCAAGTCTCTTCGAATTATCAGTTTGGTTTGGCCTACTAGATTGATCTTTCTTGCAATGGGAGAAGTGCTTAGCTTTGGGTTCAATCTTGCGGTGTCCTTTCCCGGTGACAGTATGGGCAGCAAGGGACGTATTGTATTGTTGCCATCGAGGATAACAAGATGGGGTTTTCTTCATATTGCATGAGTCTATCCCTCTACATCATGTCATCTTGCTTAAGGCGTTACTCTGTTTTTAACTTAATACTCTAGATGCATGCTGGATAGCGGTCGATGAGTGGAGTAATAGTAGTAGATGCAGGCAGGAGTCGGTCTACTTGTCTCGGATGTGATGCCTATATACATGATCATACCTAGATATTCTCATAACTATGCTCAATTCTATCAATTGCTCAACAATAATTTGTTCACCCACCATAGAATACTTATGCTCTCGAGAGAAGCCACTAGTGAAACCTATGGCCCCCGTGTCTATCTTTATCATATTAATCTCCTACTACTTAGTTATTTCCTTTGCTATTTCCTTTGCCTTTATTTTACTTTGCATCTTTATCATAAAAATACCAAAAATATTATCTTATCATATCTATCAGATCTCACTCTCGTAAGTGGCCCTATAGGGATTGACAACCCCTATTTGCGTTGGTTGCGAGGATTTATTTGTTTTGTGCAGGTGCGAGGGACTCGCGCTTAGCCTCCTACTGGATTGATACCTTGGTTTTCAAAAACTGAGGGAAATACTTACGCTACTTTGCTGCATCATCCCTTCCTCTTCGGGGAAAACCAACGTAGTGCTCAAGAGGTAGCAAGAAGGATTTCTGGCATCGTTGCCGAGGAGGTTCGCGCAAGTCAAGATTTGACTCCCGACAACGAGCCATTTCTGGCGCCGTTGCCGGGGAGGTCTACGCAAAAGTCAACATTCCAAGTACCCATCACATACCCTTATCTCCCGCATTACATTATTTGCCATTTGCCTCTCGTTTTTCTCTCCCCCACTTCACCCTTGCCGTTTTATTCGCCCTCTCTCTCTATCCTCCCTCTCTATTTGCCTCTTTTTGCCCGCTTGCTTTTTGTTTGCTTGTGTGTTAGTTTGCTTGCTTGTCACGATGGCTCTACCTAAATTTGGTGACCTTCACCTTAAAAGATTAGAAGAGATCGAAAGCAATGTCAGTAGTTTTATGGTCTTGCAATTTGAACATAATAGTTTCCTCAGGAACGAGCTTAAAGAACAAAAAAGTTTTATGAATTTTACGAATAAAGAGCTTGATGATATGTCTAAAGAATTCGATGGTTTAAGATCCCAAATTTCTCATCTTGAGAAATTAACTGCTGAAATTTCCGATAGGCAGGCTACCTTAGTTAATAAGATGGCCGCTAAACCGGATTGCTATGAAAATAAAGATGAAGATCTAAAAGTTATTGATGTGTCCCCTATTAAATCTTTGTTTTGCAATATGAATCTTGATAATTATGGGACTGAATATGATCCACCTTTACCTAGAAGGCGTTCCAAGAATTCAGAATTTGTTGATCTTGATGCTAAATTTGATAAAAGTGGGATTGAAGACATTAAAACCCTAGATGTTGCTAAACCCACTATTATGGATTTCAAGGAATTTAACTATGAAAATTGCTCTTTGATTGATTGTATTTCCTTGTTGCAATCCGTGCTAAATTCTCCTCATGCTTATAGTCAAAATAAAGCGTTTACTAAACATATCATTGATGCTGTCGGGGGACTAATCCACGAACACCTATGGGACCGGCGGACCGAGTCCCTTTTGGTTCGGCGGGGGCGGAGGTCGTGCAAAGAGCGGATCGAGGCGAAGCACACGAGCGGTTTACCCAGGTTCGGGCCGCACGGATGCGTAAAACCCTACTCCTGCTTTGTGGTTTGTATTGAGTTCTTGCTCGGGAGCGCGGAGTGCTACAGTATACACCAGCAGCTAGCGAGACCGAGCGTGAGTGTTCGAACCCCCCTCTATGTTGCGCATGGGCCTCCTTTTATATGCTCAAGGGGTCACCGACAGGTGGCAACGTAGACAAGGGCAAAAAAGGGAAAGGTGCTGCGGTTGGTACAACTACCTGCTATAGTGTATCATACCTAACCCTGTCGGCAGGGGACAAGGGCATTAAATGCCCGTCTGTGTCGCCTAAATAGTGCAAAAGGGACCGTCAGGGACGCCATTGCTCGCCACGATGGCAATCTTGTCAGCGCCGCTCGCCACCGCGCACCCCTGGCTGCACAGCCTCCCGCCACGTACGCCTGGAAGGGTCCCAGAGCGACACGTTGGTGGATGTGCTGGAGCGCGGGCACAGAGTGGTGGCTTTCTGCGGCAAGCGCCTTGCCGCGGTCATTATCTTGTCGCGTCCGGGAGCTTGTCACTCATCGGGCCTTGCGGGGACGCGTGGTGCGTTGCGGCAAGCTCCTTGAGGTGCCTTGGTTGGCCTTCCCGGCAAGCTCCTCTTGCCGGGGTCTTGGTTTGGATATTTTGTTCTTGAATGGCTCCAAAGGAACCACGGAGGACCTTGGCGGTCACCCGGCAAGCCTTGCCGCGGGATGCTGCGACTGCCCGTGCACAAGTTCGGGATACTAGGGTACCCCTACTCTAGTACACCGACAGGAGCCCCCGGACCTGGGCCATACACGGTGCCGAGCGCTGTTGGGCCAGGCCCAAAACAGGGCACGGGCACGCGCGGCCTAGGTTACGCCGTATCTCTCTCCGTATCCACCGCGCCCTCCCCGAACGGCACGCGTTGAATGCGGTGTCGTGGGAGAGATCGTGGGTGGTTTCTTTATTCGGAAATGCGGAACGTCCGCCCCCTCCCTCTTTATAAGCAGGGGAAACAGGGGTAATTCGCCCATTCGCCCGTTGCTGGTTCTAATCTCAGAAATCTCCGCCGCTCCCTCGCCTTCCCAAAGCTGAGAGAGAGAGAGAGAGCAGCGCTCCGCCCCCCATCGCCACCAGCACCACCAACGCTGTCGGCCTCCTCCACCACTTCCGTCATGGCTCCAAAAGCCGACAAGGGGAAGGTCGTGAAGTCGACTGAGGCGCAGCGGCTTGCGGCGCTGCGGAAGGAGCGGGCCGTCTCCCCCCCCCCCCAAGCTTGCCGCGAAGGAGCTGAGGGAGAACTACTACCTCTTCTGGTCGGCGGAGACATGAGCGCATCCGCGCACGAAGGTACTCCCCGCCGCCGCTTGGAAGAAGGCTCCAAATGGATACCCTTTCTTCGCTTTGTTCTTCTACTGCGGGCTCTACCCGCCTTTCTCTGAATTCTTCTGCGACATCATGAATACCTATGGATTCCACCTCCTTGACTTCATCCCCAATGCCGTTCTGACCATGGCGGTTTTCGCACATCTCTGTGAAAACTTTGTCGGAGTCCATCCCAACGTAGCCCTCTTTCGCCACTTCTTCATACCCCGAGTAGACAGAGGAGAGCCTCTATCCGGCGGAATCGTCTGGATCTCAAGGGCCGGCAAGAAGGAAACTTATCTGGAGGGAGAATTCCGCGGCAAGTGGGAGGAGTGGAGGGCAGACTGGTGCTGGATTGACGAGGAGAACCCGCAGCCATTCACCGCCCGGCGCCAAACCCCAGTAGCACGCGGCAGCGATTGGAGTGACGTGGCCCCGGAAGACGACAGGCTGAAGATTGCTTTCACCCGGATCCTGCGCCTCAGGCTTGCCGGACTTACTGTAGGCGCTGTTGGCGCAGACTTTCTTCGCCGCCGCATCGCCCCCCTGCAGGAACGAGGAAGACTTGCCTGGGAGTTCAAGAATGCGGCAGATATCATGAGGTTGTGGCCGGGGCTCAACTTCAACTTCACTGTCCTGGAGCTCAACGCGATGCTGCAGGAGCTGTTCAAGTATGACCCCCGACATCCCGAGGTGTTCAGGTTGCTGGGGGGCATCGTTCCGCTGTGCAACAATTCCTCGCTCGACCGCATCCGTGCAATGATGCCGGAGTGCGACTCGCATGGGATTGTGCCAACTTGGGAGGAGCCTGCGGACGACGTCGTGCAGCAGTTCTTCGATGACTTGGTGGAAGTGCCGATCCGCTCCGACGAGAAGGACAGCCTCACCCACGACACCACCGATGTAGAGATGGCGCTCATTGCCACTAGGCTGGAAGAGGCAGCGGCAGCCGCAGCCGCGGGCGATTTTGGATTCACCGTGGAGGAGGTAGATGCAGCATAAGCGGCAAGCCGTGCCGAGCGAGGGGAGCCCGCCGGCAAGAAGGAGCTTGCCGGGCGCGGCGCCGAGCCGAGCGAGCCCGCCAAGGACACGAGCGGCTCGCTGGAAATCAACTCCTCTTCCTCCTCATCTTCGGGCAGCTCGCCGCAAGCAGAACCTTCATCCCCACCAAGAAGGCGTCTCCGCAAGGCCGATGATGTAGCGGAGCGGCAAGCGGGTCAACAGTCGCCGCGCCGCGTGACACGCTCCACCGCGGCAAACACCGTTGCCGCGGGAGCGCCTCATGCTGCGACGGCAACTGGAGCGGGATCTAGCCGGACCACCGCTTCAGTTCCTGCCACTGCTCACGCCGCACCAGCAGCTGGAGCGGGGTCGTCTGAGACCACCGCCACTGCTCCCGCCAAGAGGCCAAGGGAAGCTTCTCCTCCGCCTCCACGCGCCGGGCGCGCGCCGGACTTCAACTTCTCCGCGTTCAGCTCCGACAAGGAAGAAGAAGAAGAGTAAGCTTCTCTTGCTGTACTTGTAGTTCTTCAATTCTTGCTATTTGTCTTGTATCTCATTTGCTTGATCTGAACTTGTTCCTTTTTAGGACTCTAGCCCAGAGAGCGGCAAAGAGAGCTAAGGTCCCGGTGATCGTCATCGAGGACGAGCCTACTACGACAGCAGGTGGCGCGCCCGAGACAACCTTGCCGGACCCGGCGACTTTTCTCCAGAGCAGCCCCCAGCGTAAGTGTATGATTTACTTTCCGCTGCGAGGCGCGCATGGGTACTTATCTTTGCTGATATTTGATTGCTGATTTGTGTAGGAGCAGAGCAGCCCCACCAAGAGCCAAGGGAGAATCCCCCGACAAGGGAGAGCTCTCCAGAAAGGGAGGGCTTTCCGGTAAGGGAGAAGTCTCCGGCAAGGGAGGGTTCTCCGGCAAGGGCCAGCGCTAGCGGCCCTCCGGCGGCGGAAAACCTGACTGCAGAAACTGGCACAGGTAATCCTTTTGCTGCAAAACTTCCCTTGGTTCCTTCTTCTCTTGATCTTCTTGGGTTTTTGCTGGGTTTTGCTTGACTCTTCTCCCCTTGCCGGCTATCAGACCCATCTGCTGCGGAGCAGATGGAGATCGAGGTCACCGCCAAAGAAACAGCCGGCGCTGGCGATCCCACGGGTGCCGAGGCCGCCAAGGCTGCCGCCGCAGCAACTGGCGAGGGGTCTGGCGATCGTACTGACGGCCCAGAGGCCGCAGGAGCGCCAGGCGCTACACCAACCACCGACCCGTCCGCCGAAGCCGCAGCGCCAAGCTCCGAGGAGCCCCAGCCGGGCGTCTACTTGAAGGCCGGCGATGACGTCTTCATCAACCTCCCCTGGGCGTCAAGCTCCAGGGCGCCGGTCGAGGGAGAGACCTTCGACGGGGAGGTGCTCGCCTCCGCTGGGTTGACCGTGGTTGACGCGCCGAGCAGCAGCAACGAGCCTGAGGAGGAGCGGCTGCTGCGGAAGCTAGTGTCGCTCTACCGCGCGCGGCAAGCCAAGCTGGAGTCCCGCGAGGCGCTTGTCGCAAAGGCGGGAGCAGACATCGAGAAACACGCGGAGGAGCTCGGGGGTTTCCACCGGGAAGCCCTCCGGTCCCTGGCGGAGGAGCGGGAGCAGCTCGCCGAAGCGCAGAAGGCCTTCCTCCTCGAGAAGGCTGAAGTCAAAGAGCAACAGCGACTTGCCGCTGTGAAGCTATCCGCGGAGGAGGGCGAGCTGGCGCAACGGAGGGTCAATCTTGATGCTCACGAGGAGGAGCTTGCCGCACGCGAGGAAAAACTCGGCGGAGCCCTCAAGCAAGCAGAGGATGCTGCCGCCACCGCCGAGGCCGCCAAGAAGGAGTTGGAGACGAAGGTGGCGCAGCTGGAGGCCGCTCTCGCCGAGAAGAGCAAAGAGCTCAGCGCCGCCAAGGACTCCAACGCGGGTCTTGAGTTGAAGCTGACCGCTTTGACCAAGACATTGGACAACGCCAAGAAGCAGGAGGCGGCCTTGAGGGAGGAGATCAAGGCCGACAAGGCGTTGCTAGAGAGTGTTGCCGCCACCCAAAATGCCTTCAGGGAAACTGTGGAGCACTGGACGAAGAGTCTTGTGAACGCTACCACAGACATTGACAGGGAGCTGGCGCAGCTGGGGATGGAGGATCTCGGGTATCCCTTCGACGAGAACCTCCAACCCAGCGCCAAGCTCGTCTTGTTCTTCAAGGGCGTGGCGACGGCCCTCCAGCGACTCCGGGAGAGGATCCCAAAGCAGCTGGCCGACGAGTCGCGCAAGATCTGCGTGGGAGCTCTTCAGAAAGTGTTGGTGAAGGTGGCCTTCCGCAATCCGGGCCTCAACTTCACCAACGTCCTCAAGACCTTGCCGCCGGATGCCAATCTGAAGGCGCTCAAGGCCCTTGTCTCACCCATTGTGGACAAGGTGAGCGGGATCAAGAGGATCGAAGGCGACCGCGTAGATTAGGCCGCCCATTTCTTCTTTTCTTGTCGCTGTTTGTCATGTTATGAAAACAATCTGTTAGAGCTGTGACAAGCTATCTTTGTAATATAACTCTATTCTGGGCAATGATTGCAATGTTATTCCCTTTACTTGATTCTTCCCTTTGTATGTTTTTGCCCTACGCTTTTAGGGAACTTGTCGGTGCAGGCGCCTGAGCCGCGAGCGCTGAGTGCGGAACGTCAGCAGCCTGCTGGCGGTGCCGCTACCGGCAAGAAACCTTGTCGCAACTAGTTGCAGCTCACTTAAGTTGTTGAGCGGACTCAAAACAAAATAAGGGCGCAACTAGCTACGAGTTGGTTCCTACGCGCACAGGTTTTCCATACAAAGTGCGGTCGTTCAAGGGAGATAACTTAAAAAATTTAAAAATCTGATTGCTCAAACTTTGGCAACTTAGCTTTTCTGTTGTTTGCTTCCCGGTAAGGCGGAATTTTCTTGAATGATGCCTGGCCCATACCATTATCTTCTCCTTTCCTTCCCGGCAAACTTGTGGGCGAGGGAACCTTCCTTTCCTTGAGAAAAAAGAAAGAAGAGAAAATAAAGATACGGAGCCTTACGGCTCGTTATTGCTTACCGTGGAGTAGGTGCTGCACAAAGTGTCAGATCATATATGCCAAAAAATAGAGAGCATGATATTGACAAAATGCACGGAGCACATGAGCTTTACTTATGCACGGGGTCTACGCCCGGCTTTGTACAAAGGATTACATGCAACAGCGGCAAGACTTGTACAAAAGGTGGTTGCCGGAACAGGTTCCGGCAACCGCGCCTTACGGGTAAAACTTACAAAGATACTCAATGTTCCAGGAGTTTCTCACCGGAATGCCATCTTCGGTCTCAAGGCAGACAGCGCCAGGCCTAGTGACTCGTTTCACCCGGTAAGGGCCTTCCCACTTCGGCGTCAACTTGTTGGAATTCTTAGCGGACTGAACGTGCCGAAGAACAAGGTCGCCTTCCTCGAGACTTCTGGCGTTAACTTTGCGGCTATGGTAGCGGCGCAAAGCTTGCTGGTAGCGAGCAGCTCGCACAGCAGCCTGAAGACGGTCTTCCTCAAGGAGCAGCGCGTCATCTTGTCGCAGCTGTTCTTGCTCGAGCTCATCATAAGCGAGCACTCGAGGTGACCCGTATACGAGTTCCGTGGGGATAACTGCCTCTGCTCCATAGACTAGAGCGAAAGGTGTCTGGCCAGTGGCTCGATTTGGCGTCGTTCTGATCGACTAAAGAACCACCGGCAGCTCCTCGATCCAGTTTCTTCCGCACTTGTGCAGGCTGTCGAAAGTTCTGGTCTTGAGCCCGCGCAACACTTCAGCATTTGCCCTCTCCGCTTGACCGTTGCTTCTCGGATGAGCAACAGAAGCGAAGCAGACCTTGGCGCCAAGATCTTGGATATACTGCATGAAGGTGCGGCTCGTGAATTGCGTACCGTTGTCGGTGATTATCCTGTTAGGGATCCCGAAGCGGCAAACAATCGACCTGAAGAACTTGACTGCTGACTGTGCTGTCACCTTCCTCACTGGTTCCACTTCCGGCCACTTTGTGAACTTGTCGATTGCGACGTACAAGTACTCAAAGCCCCCGACTGCTCGGGGAAAGGGGCCAAGGATGTCGATCCCCCAGACCGAAAATGGCCAGGATAAAGGGATCGTCTGGAGAGCTTGAGCTGGTTGGTGTATCTGCTTGGAATGGAACTGGCACGCTTCACACTTGGTTACTTGTGCAGTTGCATCCTGGAGGGCTGTCGGCCAACAGAAACCTTGCCGGAATGCTTTGCCGACAAGTGCTCTTGCGCCAATGTGGCGACCACATATGCCTCCATGTATCTCCGCCAACAGCTTTTGTCCGTCTTCCCGGTGAATACACTTCAATTTCACACCGTTGAGTCTTCTTCTGTATAGTGTCTTGTCGACAAACTGGTACATACTTGACTGCCGGGCTACTCTTTCCGCTTCTTCTTGCTCTTCGGGAAGTTCTCCTGTCTGAAGGAAACGGACAATCTGCTGTGCCCATGCTGGAGCTTGTGGCTCGACAACAAGGACTAAAGGCAAATCTGCGGCGGCGGGAACATCCGCTTCTACGGCGAGAATCTGCGGCTCTGCCGGAGCTTGACGTTCCCCGGCAAGCTTGCCGGAGCAAAACTTGTCGGGACCTTCTGCTTCGACGGAACAAACCCTAGGGTTTGCCGGAGCAGATTGCTCCTTAGTGCAAGGCAAATCTGTTGCTGCGGGAACGTCCGCTTCTACGGCGAGAACCTGCGGCTCTGCCGGAGCTTGACGTTCCCCAGCAAGCTTGCCGGGGCAAAACTTGTCGGGAGCTTCTGCTTCAACGGAACAAACCCTAGGGCTTGCCGGAGCAGATTGCTCCTCAGCGCTCTTGGTGTTGATCTGGGGGACCTTCTTGGCGGCGGCTTCGGGAAGCTCTACCGGCAAATAGTCACCATAAATCGACTTCCTCTTCTTGCTCTGTCTAGTTGATGGCGTTACGGACGGTTGAGTCAGCTTGAGCACAAAGATCCCTGGTTCCACATGTAACTTAAGTGCAGCGCACTTTGACAGGCCATCGGCAATGGCATTCTGAGCTCTTGGAACATGCTCCATCTGCAGGCCGTCAAAGTGCTCTTCTAGCTTTCTCACTTCGTTGACATAGGCTTCCATCAACGGACTCTGATAACTCTTGTTCACTTGGCGGACGACAAGCTGTGAGTCACCCCTGAAAATGAGCTTCTTGATCCCAAGGTCTGCCGCGATCCTGAGACCGGCAAGCAAGCCTTCATACTCTGCAGTATTGTTTGTTGCTTGCTCCTTGGGAAAGTGCATCTGGACTATGTACTTGAGGTGCTCTCCGGTGGGTGCGATAAGCAGCACGCCAGCGCCGGCGCCTTGCAGCGAAAAAGCACCATCAAAGTACATCAGCCGCTCTTTGCTTGCTTCGTTGACGGGGATGCTCATTTCTGGAATTTCTTCATCTGGTGTTGGCCTCCATTCTGCTATAAATTTTGCCAATGCTCTGCTCTGGATAGTTGAAGTACTCTCAAACTTGAGGCCAAAGCTTGACAGTTCCAGTGCCCACTCAACAATCCTGCCCGTCGCTTCTGGATTCTGTAGTATCCTCTTCAGCGGAAAGCGAGTGACAACTGTGATCTCATGTGCTTGGAAGTAATGGCGCAGCTTTCTCGAGGCCATGAGAAGGCCGAAAAGCAATTTCTGCACGCCAGAGTACCTTGACCTAGCCCCCTGCAGAAGGGAACTGACAAAGTAAACTGGGCGCTGCACCATTTTCTTTTGTATCTCCTCGCGCATCTGCGCAGATCCATCTTTGTCGGGACCAGAGCTTGCCGGGGAAGCCCCTTGCTTGTCGCTGGATGCGCTTGCCGTGGTTGCTGGCTCGTCATCTGCCTCCCTCTCTGCTACTAACGCAGCACTAACCACTTGATTGGTTGCCGCTATATACAGCAGCAACTTCTCTTGTGGCTTAGGTGCGACAAGTATTGGAGGGGAGGACAGGTATCTCTTCAAGTCTTGCAGCGCAGCCTCCGCTTCCGGAGTCCATTTCATTGGACCTGCCTTTTTCAATAATTTGAAAAACGGCAGGGCGCGCTCAGCACACCTAGAGATAAACCTGCCGAGAGCAGCCACGCAACCGGCAAGTCTTTGTACATCCTTGACGCGCTTTGGTGCTTCAATCTGCTCAATGGCCTTGATCTTGTCGGGATTGGCTTCAATTCCCCGCTGAGACACGAAGAACCCGAGAAGCTTGCCGGAGGGGACTCCAAACACACACTTCTCGGGGTTGAGCTTGAGGCTGATCTTGTGCAGATTTGCAAAGGTCTCGTCTAAATCTTGGATCAGAGTTGCCTTGTCCTTGCTCTTGACCACTATGTCATCCATATAAGCTTCCACATTTCTGTGTATTTGTGGCTCAAGAGCGACATGGACTACTCTTGCAAATATTGAACCAGCATTTTTTAATCCGAAAGGCATCCGTATGAAACAGTATGTGCCACATGGAGTAATAAATGCGGTCTTCTCCTCATCCTCTTCTGCCATGAAGATCTGATGGTATCCTGAATATGCGTCAAGAAATGGGCCTTTGGGACAAGCTTTGTTAACATCGGTAAAATCAATACAAAGTCTCCATTTCCCATTTGCCTTGCGCACGACTACAGGATTGGCCAACCACGTAGGATGGAGCACTCCTCTGACAAGGTCTGCTGCTTCCAACTTCTTGATCTCTTCTGCAATGAATTCTTGGCGCTCCACTGCTTGCTTCCTGATCTTCTGCTTGACGGGCCGCGCATGAGGACAAATGGCAAGGTGGTGCTCAATTACTTTCCTGGGAACACCGGGGATGTCAGACGGTTGCCACACAAACACGTCGACATTCACCCGCAGGAAAGCAATGAGCGCGCTTTCCTATTTAGGGTCAAGAGTGGCACTGATGGTGAAGGTACCATCAGTGCCGTCCTCCTTGGCGGACACCTTCTTCGTCTCTGGCGGAGCCACCATTGTCTTCTTACACTTGCCGGTGGAGCTCGATGGTGCGTCCTCGACGGCAGCGCAGCACTCCGAAGAGGTGCGCTTGCCGGAGTGGGCATCAGAACTCTTGCCGGACTTGGTCTTCTTCTTCCCCCCGGGAGCTTCAGCGGCAAGTGACTTGCGATCTGTTGCGGCTGCCGCTTCCCGGTAGATCTTGTCGGCGCAGATAAGGGCATCCTTCTTGTCACCAGGGACAGAGATGACGCTTATCGGGCCTGGCATCTTCAGCATGTTGTATGCGTAGTGAGAGGCTGCCATGAACTTGGCGAGTGCTGGACGGCCAAGTATCCCATTGTAAGGCAATGGAATATCGGCAACGTCAAAAGTGACCCTCTTAGTCCTGAAGTTCAGCTCGCTGCCAAATGTTACTGGCAACGTGACCTTCCCCTTTGGCTTGCTCCTTCCCGGGTTGATTCCTTGGAATGTGCCGGTCTCTTCGAGCTCGCTGTCAGGGATCTGGAGTTTCTGGAGTACCGCGGAGGAGATCAGGTTCAAGCCGGCCCCGCCGTCAACTAGCATCTTAGTGACCTTGAGGTTGCGGATAGTTGGTGAAACCAACATCGGCAAGCACCCGACCGCAGTTGTGCGATCAGGGTGGTCCTTAATATCAAAGATGATAGGCGTGCTGGACCATTTCAGAAGCTTGCGTGACTCGACGGGTGGCTCCGCCGCATTGACTTCCCGCACCCACTGCTTGAGTTGGTGGTGTGAAGTATGCAGAGAAGCACCGCCATCGACGCACAAGACCTCTGTGGCTTTCTGGAACTCCTGCTCACTGGTCTCGACATCCTCCATGTCTTCATCGTCGTCGTCATCTTCATCCTTATCGCGGCCGCGGGGAGGTCTGTCTCCTTGCCGCTGCTTGGCCTTGCCGCGGCGTCCTCCTCGGCCAGTGCGCTTCTTGCCGGATTCTCCATCGCCACCTTGGGCCCTCTCCTTGTCGCGTCGCTCGTACTCAGCTTTTTGTTGCTGGACAAGCTGCTCGACCTTCTTGCAGCTCTGGAGGTCATGGCCCTTGGTGCGGTGGATCTTGCAGTACTGCTTGTTGGTGCCGTCCTGCTTTTCGGCGACTGCCACAGCCTGGCAGTTGGTGCATGCGGCAATCTCCTTGCCGGAGCTACCAACTTTGGCTTTCTTGGCGCCACCTTCGTTGCCGAACTGCTCAACGACTAGCACATCTTTGCCTTTCTTCTTCCTGTTCCGCCGCCGGTTTTTCTTTGCCGGGGCAGCATCCTCGCTATCAGATTCTCCTACTCCTGCATTCTCTCCAGGGAGTTTCCTCCCTTCCTCAGCACGTGCACACTTGTCGGCCAGGGCATACAGCTCGCTGACGTCTCTAATTTTGCACATCGCCATCTCCTCCCGCATCCTGCGGTTACGCACGTTCTGATGGAACGCGCTGATGACCGCGGCAGGATGGACATCTGGGATGTTGTGCTGTACACGGCTGAACCTCTGAATGTACTTGCGCAGGGGCTCTCCTTCCTTCTGGGCGAACAGATGAAGGTCACTCTCTTGGCCATGAGGTTTGTGGCCGCCTGTAAAGGCGCCGACAAACTGATGGCAAAGGTCTGCCCAGGAGGATATGGAGTTGTCCGGCAAGTGCATGAGCCAGGACCTGACGTTGGGCTTGAGCACCAGCAGGAAGTAGTTGGCAAGGATCTTGTCGTCACGCCCCCCGGCAGCCTGCACCGGGATGGTGTAGATGCTGAGGAACTCCGACGGATGCGACTTGCCGTCGTACTTCTCTGGTACATCTGGCTTGAAATTCTTCATGCTGGGCCACTGGACTTGCCGCAGCTCATGAGTAAACGCATGGCAACCTACCGCGTACGGCAAGTCGCCTGGTTCCCCTGGCGCATGCATGTCGACAGAGGGCCCAGCGCGCTGGTCTGATTGACGTCGCGCTTCTCTTCAGCGCTCGATGCGGGTACGAGCGTCTTCTTGCTGTCGTTCATGAAGAACTTGGCGCTGATCGCGACGAGCTCATGGATCTGATGATGCGGTAGAGTCGCTGTCGAGGTGGATCCGGCGAGTCGGCGATCTTGGCCTTCGGGGCGGAGAGTGCACAGTGGTTGCACCCCCATCGGTCTTGTCGCCACCGGCTCGTGCCTGGCTGGCTTGCCGCGGCTGCTGCTGAGCGTCGCCGTTGGCGAAGCCGATGAGACTCTGAATGGTGGCCCTCCAGTCGTCGATCTTGTCCGCCGTTGGAGGGTAGTCCAGGAGCAGTTGAGCTCGCGCTAAAGCTTCTGCTGCAGTGGCGGGTGGCGGTGGCGAACGGTGCGAGGAGCGGGATATGCTCGGACTTCTAACTATGTTAGAAGGAGCAGTATCCCGTCCAAGCGACCATGCCTCGCTCGTGCCAGCATGTTGGCGTGCATGTTGGTCTTGAGCACTCCGGGATCCGCCAGCTCGATCTTGGTTCAGCAAACGCATGGTACTATGAGTACCATGACGCTGCCGGTCCCGCGCCTCCTGAGCTGTGCGTGGTGCATGTACGGACGCCGAGGTCTTGGAGTGCGCCCGGTCATTGTGGGAGCCGGCTACGCCGTCGACAGGCAGCGCAGCCTTGTCCTTGGACCTGGCAACACCGTGAGCTCCCTCGTCGACGCCCGTTCTTCCGCCGGCGCCTGCCCCATCAGCCGTTTGCTTCGGCGATGGTGGGTTCGGCGCGGACGGAGCAGCCGCCTCTGAAGCCTTCTTCTTCGACGGCATGTCGATGAAGATGATGAAGATCTAGCTCGCATGAACGCCGGATCTGGTTCACACAACCTCGACGCCCCCTACCTGGCGCGCCAAAGATGTCGGGGGACTAATCCACGAACACCTATGGGACCGGCGGACCGAGTCCCTTTCAGTTCGGCGGGGGCAGAGGTCGTGCAAAGAGCGGATCGAGGCGAAGCACACGAGCGGTTTACCCAGGTTCGGGCCGCACGGATGCGTAAAACCCTACTCCTGCTTTGTGGTTTGTATTGAATTCTTGCTCGGGAGCGCGGAGTGCTACAGTATACACCAGCAGCTAGCGAGACCGAGCGTGAGTGTTTGAACCCCCCTCTATGTTGCGCATGGGCCTCCTTTTATATGCTCAAGGGGTCACCGACAGGTGGCAACGTAGACAAGGGCAAAAAAGGGAAAGGTGCTACGGTTGGTACAGCTACCTGCTACAGTGTATCATACCTAACCCTGACGGCAGGGGACAAGGGCATTAAATGCCCGTCTGTGTCGCCTAAACAGTGCAAAAGGGACCGTCAGGGACGCCACTGCTCGCCACGATGGCAATCTTGTCAGTGCCGCTCGCCACCGCGCACCCCTGGCTGCACAGCCTCCCGCCACGTACGCCTGGAAGGGTCCCAGAGCGACACGTTGGTGGATGTGCTGGAGCGCGGGCACAGAGTGGTGGCTTGCCGCGGCAAGCGCCTTGCCGCGGTCATTATCTTGTCGCGTCCGGGAGCTTGTCGCTCACCGGGCCTTGCGGGGACGCGTGGTGCATCGCGGCAAGCTCCTTGAGGTGGCTTGGTTGGCCTTCCCGGCAAGCTCCTCTTGCCGGGGTCTTGTCTCCTTAAACGCCTTGCCTTGGTTGGCCTTCCCGGCAAGAGGATTGGATATTTTGTTCTTGAATGGCTCCAAAGGAACAATGGAGGACCTTGGCGGTCACCCGGCAAGCCTTGCCGCGGGATGCTACGACTGCCCGTGCACAAGTTCGGGATACTAGGGTACCCCTACTCTAGTACACCGACAGATGCCTTGATGCAATCTTATGAAGAAAAACTTGAATTGGAAGTTTCTATCCCTAGAAAACTTTATGATGAGTGGGAACCAAATATTAAAATTAAAATTAAAGATCATGAATGCTATGCTTTATGTGATTTGGATGCTAGTGTTTCCACGATTCCAAATACTTTGTGTGATTTGTTAGGTTTCCGTGATTTTGATGATTGCTCTCTAAACTTGCACCTTGCGGATTTCACTATTATTAAACCTATGGGAAGAATTAATGATGTTCTTATTGTTGCAAATAGGAATTATGTGCCCGTAGATTTTATTGTTCTTGACATAGATTGTAATCTTTCATGTCCTATTATTCTTGGTAGACCTTTCCTTAGAACGATTGGTGCAATTATTGATATGAAGGAAGGAAATATTGGATTCCAATTTCCATTAAGGAAAGACATGGAACACTTTCCTAGAAAGAAGATTAAATTACCTTATGAATCTATTATGAGAGCCACTTATGGATTGCCTACCAAAGATGGCAATACCTAGATCTATTTTTGCTTGTTATGCCTAGCTAGGGGCGTTAAACGATAGCGCTTGTTGGGAGGCAACCCAATTTTATTTTTCTTCCTTGCTTTTTGCTCCTGTTTAATAATAAATAATTTATCTATCCTCTGTTTTTGTTGTGTTCTTTGTGTTTAATTAGTGTTTGTGCCAAGTAGAACCGTTGGAAAGACTTGGGGAAAGTCTTGTTGAACTTGCTGTAAAAAACAGAAACTTTAGCGCTCACGAGAACTGCTGTCATTTTTATTTGGAGAGTGCTATTTAGTTAATTATTTTTTCAGATGATTAATAGATAAATTCCTCACGTCCAGCAATTTATTTTAGAATTTTTGGGGTTCCAGATCTTGCGCTAGCTACATATTACTACAAACTGTTCTGTTTTTGACAGATTCTGTTTTTCGTGTGTTGTTTGCTTATTTTGATGAATCTATGTCTAGTAAAATAGTTTATAAACCATAGAGAAGTTGGAATACAGTAGGTATAACACCAATATAAATAAAAAATGTGTTCATTACAGTACCTTGAAGTGATCTTTTATTTTCTTTCGCTAACGGAGCTCACGAGATTTTCTACTTTGAGTTTTGTGTTGTGAAGTTTTCAAGTTTTGGGTAAAGATTTGATGGATTATGGAACAAGGAGTGGCTAGAGCCTAAGCGTGGGGATGCCCATGGCACCCCCAAGATAATCTAAGGACACCTAAAATCCAAAGCTTGGGGATGCCCCGGAAGGCATCCCCTCTTTCGTCTACTTCTATCGGTAACTTTACTTGGAGCTGTATTTTTATTTACCACGTGATATGTGTTTTGCTTGGAGCGTCTTGTATGATTTGAGTCTTTGCTTGTTAGTTTACCACAATCATCCTTGCTGTACCCACCTTTTGAGAGAGCCATACATGATTTGGAATTTGTTAGAATACTCTATGTGCTTTGCTTATATTTTTTGAGTTATATAATTTTGCTCTAGTACTTCACTTATATCTTTTAGAGCATGGTGGCGGATTTGTTTTATAGAAACTATTGATCTCTCATGCTCCACTTAGATTCTTTGAGAGTCTTTAATAGCATGGTAATTTGCTTAAAATATTAATATGCTTGGTATACAAGATTAATAATAAAACTTTCTTATGAGTGTGTTGAATACTATGATAAGATTGATACTTGATAATTGTATTGAGATATAGAGATGGTGATATTAAAGTCGTGCTAGTTGAGTAGTTGTGAATTTGAGAAATGATTGGTTGAAGTTTGTGATTCCCGTAGCATGCACGTATGGTGAACCGTTATGTGATGAAGTCGGAGCATGATTTATTTATTGATTGTCTTTCTTATGAGTGGCGGTCGGGGACGAGCGATGGTCTTTTCCTACCAATCTATCCCCCTAGGAGCATGTGCGTAATACTTTGCTTTGATAACTTGTAGGTTTTTGCAATAAGTATATGAGTTCTTTATGACTAATGTTGAGTCCATGGATTATACACACTCTCACCCTTCCACCTTTGCTAGCCTCTCTAATACCGCGCACCTTTCGCCGGTATCATACACCCACCATATACCTTCCTCAAAACAGCCACCATGCCTACCTATTATGGCATTTCCATAGCCATTCCGAGATATATTGCCATGCAACTTTCCACCATTCTGTTTATTATGACATACTCCATCATTGTCATATTGCTTAGCATGATCATGTAGTTGACATAATATTTGTGGCAAAGCCACCATTCGTAATTCTTTCATACATGTCACTCATGAGTCATTGCATATCCCGGTACACCATCGGAGGCATTCACATAGAGGCATATTTTGTTCTAAGTATCGAGTTGTAGTTGTTGAGTTGTAAGAAAAAATAAAAGTGACATGATCATCATTATTAGAGCATTGTCCCAGTGAGGAAAGGATGATGGAGACTATGATTCCCCCACAAGTCGGGATGAGACTCCGGACGAAAAATAAATAAAAGAGGACAAATAAGCCCAAATAAAAAAAGAGGAGAAAGAAAAGAGGCCATAAAAAAAGAGAAAAGGCCCAAATGAAAAAAATATGAGAGAAAATGAGAGAAGGGACAATGTTACTATCCTTTTACCACACTTGTGCTTCAAAGTAGCACCATGATCTTCATAGTAGAGAGTCTCTCATGTTATCACTTTCATATACTAGTGGGAATCTTTCATTATAGAACTTGGCTTGTATATTCCAATGATGGGCTTCCTCAAAATGCCCTAGGTCTTCATGAGCAAGCAAGTTGGATGCACACCCACTTAGTTTCTTGTTGAGCTTTCATATACTTATAGCTCTAGTGCATCTGTTGCATGGCAATCCCTACTCACTCACATTGATATCTATTGATGGGCATCTCCATAGCCCGTTGATACGCCTAGTTGATGTGAGAGTATCTTCTCCCTTTTTGTCTTCTCCACAACCACCATTCTATTCCACCTATAGTGCTATATCCATGGCCCACGCTCATGTATTGCGTGAAAATCGAAAAAGTTTTGAGAATGTCAAAAGTATGAAACAATTGCTTGGCTTGTCATCGGGGTTGTGCATGGTTTAAATATTTTGTGTGGTGAAGATAGAGCATAGCCAGACTATTTGATTTTGTAGGGATAACTTTCTTTAGCCATGTTATTCTGAGAAGACATAATTGCTTTGTTAGTATGCTTGAAGTATTATTATTTTTATGTCAATATGAACTTTTGTCTTGAATCTTCAGACACGCCCTCCACCCTCGTGGGCCCCCTGTTGCTCCACCGACGTACTCCTTCCTCCTATCTATATCCACGTACCCCCAAACGTTCAGATCCGGAGCAGAAAACTTAATTCCACCGCCGCAACTTTCTGTATCCATGAGATCCCATCTTGGGGCCTGTTCCGGAGCTCCGTCGGAGGGGGCATCAATCACGGAGGGTTCTACATCAACACCATATCCTCTCCGATGAAGTGTGGGTAGTTTACCTCAGACCTACGGGTCCATAGTTAGTAGCTAGATGGCTTCTTCTCTCTTTTTGGATCTCAATACAATGTTCTCCCCCTCTCTTGTGGAGATCTATTCGATGTAATCTTCTTTTTGCGGTGTGTTTGTTGAGATCGATGAATTGTGGGTTTATGATCAAGTCTATCTATGAATAATATTTGAATTTTCTCTGAATTATTTTATGTATGATTGGTTATCTTTGCAAGTCTTTTCAAATTATCAGTTTGGTTTGGCCCTACTAGATTGATCTTTCTTGCAATGGGAGAAGTGCTTAGCTTTGGGTTCAATCTTGCGGTGTCCTTTCCCGGTGACAGTAAGGGCAGCAAGGCATGTATTGTATTGTTGCCATCAAGGATAACAAGATGGGGTTTTCTTCATATTGCATGAGTCTATCCCTCTACATCATGTCATCTTGCTTAAGGCGTTACTCTATTTTTAACTTAATACTCTAGATGCATGCTGGATAGCGGTTGATGAGTGGAGTAATAGTAGTAGATGCAGGCAGGAGCCGGTCTACTTGTCTCGGACGTGATGCCTATATACATGACCATACTTAGATATTCTCATAACTATGCTCAATTCTGTCAATTGCTCAACAGTAATTTGTTCACCCACCGTAGAATACTTATGCTCTCGAGAGAAGCCACTAGTGAAACCTATGGCCCCCGGGTCTATCTTTATCATATTAATCTCCTACTACTTAGTTATTTCCTTTGCTATTTCCTTTGCCTTTATTTTACTTTGCATCTTTATCATAAAAATACCAAAAATGTTATCTTATCATATCTATCAGATCTCACTCTCGTAAGTGGCCCTATAGGGATTGACAACCCCTATTTGCGTTGGTTGCGAGGATTTATTTGTTTTGTGCAGGTGTGAGGGACTCGCGCATAGCCTCCTACTGGATTGATACCTTGGTTCTCAAAAACTAAGGGAAATACTTACGCTACTTTGCTGCATCATCCCTTCCTCTTAGGGGAAAACCAACGCAGTGCTCAAGAGGTAGCAGTAGGAAAAGACCATCGCTCGTCCCCGACCGCCACTCATAAGGAAGTCAATCAATAAATAAATCATGCTCCGACTTCATCACATAACGGTTCACCATACATGCATGCTACGGGAATCACAAACTTTAACACAAGTATTTCTCAAATTCACAATTACTCAACTAGCATGACTCTAATATCACCATCTCCACATCTCAAAACAATTATCAAGTATCCAACTTCTCATAGTATTCAACACACTCATAAGAGAATTTTATTATTAATCTTGTATACCTAACATATTAGGATTATTTAAGCAATTTACCATGCTATTTAAGACTCTAAAAATAATCTAAGTGAAGCATGAGAGATCAAAAGTTTCTATAAAACAAATCCACCACCATGCTCTAAAAGATATAAGTGAAGTACTAGAGCAAAACTATATAACTCAAATGATATAAGTGAAGCACATAGAGTATTCCAATAATTTCTGAATCATGTGTGTCTCTCTCAAAAGGTGTGTACATCAAGGATGATTGTGGTAAACTAACAAATAAAGACTCAAATCATACAAGACGCTCCAAGCAAAACACATATCATGTGGTGAATAAAAGTATAGCTCCAAGTAAAGTTACCGATAGAAGTAGACGAAAGAGGGGATGCCTTCCGGGGCATCCCCAAGCTTTGGCTTTTAGGTGTCCTTAGATTATCTTGGGGTTGCCATGGGAAACCCCAATCTTAGGCTCTTGCCACTCCTTGTTCCATAATCCATCAAATCTTTACCCAAAACTTGAAAACTTCACAACACAAAACTTAAAGTAGAAAATCTCGTGAACTCCGTTAGCGAAAGAAAACAAAAGACCACTTCAAGGTACTATAATGAACTCATTATTTACTTATATTGGTGTTAACCCTACTGTATTACAACTTCTCTATGGTTTATAAACTATTTTACTAGCCATGGATTCATCAAAGTAAGCAAACAACACACGAAAAACAGAATCTATCAAAAACAGAACAGTCTGTAGTAATCTGTAGCTAGCGCAAGATCTGGAACCCCAAAGATTCTAAAATAAATTGATGGACGTGAGGAATTTATCTATTAATCATGTGAAAAAATAATTAACTAATTAGCACTTTCCTAATAAAAATGGCAGCAGTTCTCGTGAGCGCTAAAGTTTCTGTTTTTTACAGCAAGATTAACAAAACTTTCCCCAAGTCTTCCCAACGGTTCTACTTGGCACAAACACTAATTAAACACAAAAAATACAACCAAAACAGAGGATAGATAAATTATTTATTACTAAACAGGAGCAAAAAGCAAGGAATAAAAATAAAATTGGGTTGCCTCCCAACAAGTGCTATCGTTTAACTCCCCTAGCTAGGCATAACAAGCAAGGATAGATCTAGGTATTGCCATCTTTGGTTGGTAATTCTTCAATGAGGCATCTACCATCCTTAGGAATTTATTTACATTTATTAATTATAAAAAATTTAGGCACAAGATCGAAAAAATCATTAGCAGCAAATGGTTCCTTAATGATAGCAAAAAGATTAGGATGAACACTTATAGATTTGAAATCCGCAGTTTCTTTGCTAGAGGATTCACCTTTATTTTTAGGAACATACATAAGCTTGGCAATTTTAGTCGGGGGACTTGGAGTATTCTTTACGGAAGAAAAAGTGGTTCCCAAGTTGGTAATGATACCCTCAAGTTTATCGATTCTAGTGGAATCATGATTTATTCTTTCATTAACTATAGGTTCCTTCTCTTTTATATTTTTCAAAGTCACTCCTACTTTAGATCCATATTGGGTAATTTGATTGTGGATCTTTTTATCGAAATTTTCAATTAACTCAATGGTAGCGACTTTATTTTCAATAATTTCAAGTTTTTGCATTACATGCTCCAAAGTTAACATAGTTCCATTAACCAAAAGAGGTGGTGAGCCAAACAAATCTATCATAACATTGTCAGAATCAAAAGTATGGCTACCCAAGAAGTTCCCTCCGGTAATGGTATGAAGGATATATTTTTGCCAAGGAGTAGTGCCTACATAAAAATTGCGAAGAAGAACAGAAGTAGATTGCTTCCTGGTTGATCTATTTTGAGCATTGCAAATTCTAAACGAAGCGTCTTTTAGATTTTCTCCCTCCCTTTGCTTAAAATTTAGAACTTCATTCTCGGGAGACACCAGAGAAGATAGAGGACTATCCATAATGACAAGCAATGGAAAAGAGGCAACGGGAAAGAGGAAAGGGTGGTGCAGCAAAGTAGCGTAAGTATTTCCCTCAGTTTTTGAGAACCAAGGTATCAATCCAGTAGGAGGCTACACACGAGTCCCTCGCACCTACACAAAACAAATAAATCCTCGCAACCAACGCGAAAAGGGGTTGTCAATCCCTACACGGTTACTTACGAGAGTGAGATCTGATAGATATGATAAGATAACATTTTTGGTATTTTTATGATAAAGATGCAAAGTAAAATAAAAGCAATGAAAATAACTAAGTGTTGGAAGATTAATATGATGAAGATAGACCCGGGGGCCATAGGTTTCACTAGTGGCTTCTCTCAGGATCATAGGCATTTTATGGTGGGTGAACAAATTACTGTTGAGCAATTGACAGAATTAAGAATAGTTATGAGAATATCTAGGTATGATCATGTATATAGGCATCACGTCCAAGACAAGTAGACCGACTCCTGCCTGCATCTACTACTATTACTCCATACATTGACCGCTATCCAGCATGCATCTAGAGTATTAAGTTCAAGAGAATAGAGTAACGCTTTAAGCAAGATGACATGATGTAGAGGGATAAATTCATGCAATATGATAAAAAACCCATATTGTTATCCTCGATGGCAACAATACAATATGTGCCTTGCTGCCCCTACTGTCACTGGGAAAGGACACCGCAAGATTGAACCCAAAGCTAAGCACTTCTCCCATTGCAAGAAAGATCAATCTAGTAGGCCAAACTAAACTGATAATTTGAAGAGACTTGCAAAGATAACCAATCATACATAAAAGAATTCAGAGAAGATTCAAATATTGTTCATAGATAAACTTGATTATAAACCCACAATTCATCGGCCTCAACAAACACACCGCAAAAGAAGATTACATCGAATAGATCTCCACAAGAGAGGGGGAGAACTTTGTATTGAGATCCAAAAAGAGAGAAGAAGCCATCTAGCTAATAACTATGGACCCGTAGGTCTGAGGTAAACTACTCACACTTCATCGGAGAGGCTATGGTGTTGATGTAGAAGCCCTCCGTGATCGATGCCCCCTCCGGCGGAGCTCCGGAACAGGCCCCAAGATGGGATCTCATGGATACAGAAAGTTACGGCGGTGGAATTAGGGTTTTGGCTCCGTCTCTGATCGTTTGGGGGTACGTAGGTATATATAGGAGGAAGAAGTACGTCGGTGGAGCAACAGGGAGCCCACGAGGGTGGAGGGCGCGCCTGGGGGGGGGGGGTAGGCGCGCCCCCTGCCTCATGGCCTCTCTGTTGGTTTCTTGATGTAGGGTCCAAGTCTCCTGGGTCTTGTTCGTTCCAAAAATCATGTTCCCGAAGGTTTCATTCCGTTTGGACTCCGTTTGATATTCCTTTTCTTCGAAACCCTAAAATAGGCAAAAAAACAGCAATTCTGGGCTGGGCCTCCGGTTAGTAGGTTAGTCCTAAAAATAATATAAAAGTGTATAATAAAGCCCAATAATGTCCAAAACAGTAGATTGTGATTAGGTACAGTGAAGGCCATCATGAATAAGTGAGGAAGGAACGCCAAGTGTAGGAGAAGGAGCAAGAAGAAAACATGGAAGAAGGTGCCTAAAGACTGAAGACAAGTAGAAGCTCCATGCATACCCCGTGCCCATGGGGAATGGGGATCTCCACGGGACCCGTCTGCATGACCCCTTTACCACATGCGCATGGTGCTACTCCCGCAAGACTTATTGGATTTCTCTGAAGATGAAGGATGATATAGCATGGCATCAGATAATATTTCTCTCAGTTAAGAACCAAGGTTCATCGAACCAGTAGGAGCCACTAAGCTAAAAAGTTTAGCAGTGTCTACACACACAAAAAATTTCTTGCACCCAACAAAGGCAAGGTGGTCGTCACTCCCCTTGTTCTTGCCGGTTACAAGATTAAAAGCAAATAGTGATAGTGCAAAGAAACATCAATTGTAAGAGCTTTTGTATTGATGGAAGATAGACCCCGGGACCATAGGTTCACTAGAGGCATCTCTCTCGAAAGCATATAGAGGCATGGTAGACAAATTACTGTTAGACAATTGACAGAATAGTGCAAATTATAAATGTGATCATTCATGGCATAATATCACATATGCATTACGTCCATGATAAGTAGACCGTTAATCCAACTGCATCTACTACTATTACTCCACCCCAAGACCGCTATCCAACATGCATCTCAAAGTATTAAGTTCATGATAAATAGAGTAATGCAATAAGAAACACAACATAATGTAGACAGGAAGAGATCAATATGACCAAACCCCGTCATTTTATCCTTAGTGGCAACAATACAATACGTGTCTTTGCCCTTTTTTGTCACTAGGCAAAGATCACCCCAAGGTTGAACCCACTACTATGCACCTCTTCCTCTGAAGATCTACTCATTTATCTTGACCAAAGAAAGCTCATAGATCGATAGCTATAAAATTACACAAAGGAGATATTTCAAGAGAATCAATATAAATCAATGAACAATCTGATCATAAATCCACAATTCATCAGATCCCAACAAACATGGCATAAGAATGACATCGAATAGATCTCAGAGGAGATCATAGTATTGAAGATCAAAATAGAGAGATAAAGTCATCTAGCTACTAATATGAACCTGTAGGTCTTGAAAGAACTATTCACACATCATCATGGAGGCAGCAAGGTTGATGAAGATGACCTCCCCAATGACCCCCCCCGAAAGAGTGCTAGAACAATGCTCCAGATGGGTTCACGTTTGAACAGAGGCTTGCGCCGACAATAAAATTGTTTCAGGTCTCGCTTCGAGGGTTTCAGAATATGTGGGAATTTATAGGCCGAGAATTAGGGCAGACGGAGCTATGAGGGGCCCACAAGCCAACCTGGTGTGCCCTACACCCAAGGGTGCGCCCCTGCCTTGTGGGGACCTCGTGGGTCTTCTGGTCCTTCCCCGAAGCTTCTAGAGTCTTATGTTAAAAAAATATCAAAATGTTTCATCATGTTTGCACTTCTGTAGGTATCAATTTTCCAAAAAACCAAAAACATGCCAAAAAATAGGAACTGCCACTGGCACTAAATTAATAGGTTAGTCCAAAAAATAATAGAAAATGACATATAAAGCATACAAAAGTGATAATATAATAGCATTTAACAATAAAAAATTATAGATGCATTTGAGACGGATCACATGGCCCTACCTGTGAGTAGTCACAAAAAATGTCCCTTGTACCCTTTCAGTCACCACCTACCTCTAGCCACCATATATTTCGTACCCCTTACACTTTATAGAGTTAGCAATGAAATAAACTAGATCTTGATAGATCTTTGTTGATCTAATCTCCTCCTAGAGGATCAATATCTCCTTCTAGGAGAAGAATCACCTTGTGGATTACGAAGACCTCCATATCCTTTGGGGAAGAACTATCTCTCAAGACCCCATCTCTCCTCGAGATTTGGGAAGAACCCTACCTATTTACCTTTAACTTTTGTTTGATGTATAAGTGTGTATCTCTCCTGGCTTGTGTTTTAAGTAAACTTGTGTGGCGAATCTTACTCTTGCGAGTTTCCTTTTGCCTTCCTTGAGTTACTTAAGATTCCCCTCAACTCCACGTAAAAATTGTGAAGATTGGGAAAAAATTATGACTTGGTCCTACATCACCCTACCAAAGGACGAGAATAAACGCTCAATTTCACTTGCTTCTTGGGAGTCGACTAGTGATCTAAATGCCAAAGCGGGTATTAGAGTGCTTAAATTGGAACATTTTTAGATGATTGGATAAGCCAGGGGTGTATATGATTTGGAGAGCATAATGTTCACATTTCACTCTGCAAGCTAGGGTGGAATGAGATATATTTGGTGGCGCGATGTTTGTTCACTTTTGAAATATTCCGAGGTCTTGAAATGCTTTAGGGCAACAGTTTGTGCCGAAAAGATAGATGTAACAACTCCATTGTTGCAAGAAAGCCCCCTCACATGTCTTGTTTTGCCCTTGACCTTGATGTCTCCTTGAAGTCCCTTCTGATGAGGAGCTAGCTAATTATTTTGCAATTCCTATATACTCTCCAACTTATAGGGAACTTCAAGACTTGTATTCTAAACCTGAATCTTTTTGTGGCAGAGATCATGAGGGGCACCAGTGGGCTTTTGTTCGACAATCGGGATCTTACTCGCTCATGTTTGAAGGTATAAATGCCATTCCTCTTTTTAGAAAACTTTGTAAAAGCAGGTGCCTCCCAAATAGTTTTTATGTGGCTTTTCTTGTAGATCGTTAATCACAAGAGATATGATTAACATGAGAAATTTGAAGATATACTTCGGTCTAACCTGTGCGCATATGTTCTTTAACTATAACTTTGCTCCAATTTGTTGGGTCATGTTGGGGTTACTTGGGCCCCAAGTATTATCACTTATCATAAGTTTGAAGTGGCGAACTCCAAGGTCCCTGCTTCCTTAAGGTGCTTGCATATGCCTTGTGGAATATCTAGAAGTAGATAAATGCCCTTGTATTTGAAGGAGTGACGTCACCTATGGCATCCTGGGCATTCTCTTTAGGAACGATATTAACCCAGTGGCACATCATGCCATGTCTTGTAAACAGTGCTCTCTTCTTTCTTGGCCATATTAGTTAGCTTGGATGCATCCCCTTTTTGTATAGAATACACATAACATGAGTATCATATACTAGTGATCTAAACGCTTTTATATTAGTTTACAGAGGAAGTATTAAAGAAGGAAAAAGGTACAAAAACTCATCTACATTTCCCTGCCTTGGCAAGGAAAATAATCCACCCAACACAACTTACACACTACTCGCTAGCCATCCACCTATACATCTCCCAGAAGTACGCCGCCATATTCCCTTTGAATAATCCCACTTGCTTCCAAGAATCTCCCTCCTGAGCCACACGGTGAATGACTGCTGCCCACCTGGGTGTTGCATTGTTGAAGACGACGTCCTTACAATGGTTCTATGAAGTCAGCCGCACAAAGAATCTATTGAACAAAACTGATTGAATAAACTCTGTAAGGATTCACATTAATGAAGAATCTGAAAAGGCGTCTCTGAGGGAGAGAGAGAGAGAAAGAGCGCGGATAGATAAAGAGGAAATGATGCGCCTATGCTAAGAGACGCGTTCCTGTGGAGAGGCATTCGTTCGATGCATGAACACAATTGTTAATGATAGTTGTTTAATTAGTGTGGCAATTAACAATCCCAACAAGCAAATAACATACGTACGCACCATAGAAATCGATTGGTTCAACAGATCAAGGGTTGTTTTAGGCTGATGTCAGTGACCGGGAATTAACGGATTCTTTTCGGGTGAGCCTTAGGGCCTGTTCTGATCTCCTTCAGCTTCTATCTTCTCAAAATCCTCGAGTGAAGCAGTCCCGAACGGTTTAGCTCATAGAAGCTGGAAACGAGAAGCCGAGGGATCCCATAGTGCAAAAATGAGAAGCAACGAAAGCCCAGCTCCACCGAAAGGAAAAACGAGAGTTGGATGATATTACCGGCGATCTGCCACCGCTAAAGAAAACGATTAGCTGGTTCCTCGTAAGAAAAACAATTTGGTACACAATCTCTCTTCTCTCCCTCGAAATGGGCTGCATCCAGCGGCCCAACGCACTCCTAACAGGCCACTGCCCTCCAGCTGGGCTGCAGCTCCGCGAGAAGCTGTCGCTGGCTCCCGAATGTTCCTGGGTTCGCTACCTGGAGTGAGAAGCGAGGAGGAGAAGTTGATTCCCTGGAGTTCTGTGAAGCTGGGTCATTGCCGAACACGCCCTTAGCTACCCCGTAAAAAATATCATTTATTCATTTAACTAATTTTCTTTGTTTGTCTACTTGGCCTTAGCCGCCCCACAAAAGATATCATATGCTTCTTTAAATAATTGTATTCCTTAGTCGAGTGAGGCTTAGCCGCCACCTCCAAGATACCATATATTTTGTAAATAACTTTTACTTTCTCCATTTCATAATATAATGTGCATCGTTGGTTTTCGTGACAGCCAAAGTTTACCAACTTTGACCACGTTAACAGACAATATATTTCTCTATCATTGATAGCACACATATACGTATGAAAATATATTTCACTAATTGAGTTGGTATTCTAGATGTTAATAATTTCCATAAATTTGATTTAAAATATTACAATGTTTGACCTAAAAACACACACTGTATTTAGGGACGGAGGGAGTACTATTCCCCCGTGGCCATGTGAGCTCACGAGTAGAATTGAATATACTCTTGCAAAGGTCAATATAACGCACTGAAAGATCTCCGTGCAGCTCGTCAATATCCTTTAGGACGGTCTTATTTGTGCGACCAAAGTCATGCTCAAAACCAAGGTACATTTTTAGTATTTTTTTGATCTTATACACTTTGTTTATAATCAACTAAATCGGTTTGTGTGTGCAAACCAGAGTCAATTGCAAGAAACCACCACATTTGTGGCTAGGTTTGCAGGAAACTACCAAGTCGTTAATCTGTTGTAAAAAACACCGTAAAATCTCTTAACACATTGCAAAAAGCACTGAACATCCGTTTAGCCTCGTTTGATCTCTTTTCCGACAGGTGGGCCCCGAAAACGCTGACGTGGCTTGACGGACAGGCAAACGGCGCCGTTAGGAACAAAACGCTCAAGACGCCGCGCCGGTCGGTCCTGTCGGTGCTCGCCAGACAGATCCCCCAC
>NC_041386.1:3296101-3305106 GCF_002162155.2 Triticum dicoccoides | reverse complement strand
AATCGGGCTACGAGTACTCTTCAGGCGGCTCCCCTATCAAGGTCAGTGATGTGTACTCGTAGCTAGGGATCTCTGAGCTAGGGTTTCGGTTTGGGGATTTTGTTTTTCCTGCTCATTTTGAACCCGTGAGATGGATTTTGTGCGTTTCTTTTGTTGATGTAGATCCCGGCTACAATCGAGGACCCGAACTACTCTGGTGTTGACGATGAGGTGATGGTGATGTGTGAGCATGGCCAACCAGCAAAGAGGCATGTTTGCTTCTCAGGCATTAGCACTGGGAGGAGGTTCCTTGCCTGTGGACTTATTTTGTGAAGAAACTACAAGTTGTTCATATGCACTGTTCATTGTTCATGTTCACTGTTCATTGTTCATGTTCACTGTTCACCTAATAGTTTAGTTAAAGGTACTGTCATGTACCATACCATAGTGAGTGAGTGAAATAAACGAATTATTCATACATATAAATGAACAACATCATAGTGATATAAATGAAGTAAATGAATTAAATTGTGCTGTTAAAAATTAAGTACATAGATATAAAATTAAGGTATCCATAGTGACTGAGTGAAGTAAATTGTGTTGTTAAAAAGTATCGCAGTGCATTGTTCATAGATATAAATGAAGTAAATGAATTAAGGTATAAATGAATTGAAGTGAATTGTATTGTGCTGTTAAATGAATTAAGGTATAAATGAAGTAAATTCAGTGTAGTATGCTGTTAAAAATTCAGATATAAATGCAGAATTGTGCATGTGCAGTATACAATAGTTGTTTTGAATTGGACTGAATAGAAGTGAAGTGAAAAAGGAAGTAAATGCATTTGTACTTGTTATTTTGCAGGAAGCAAGCAGCTGTGGTGTTGTTCAGTGGGTAGATGAGGAGTGGCCAGAGCATCTGCAGAATGCTCTTCACAAACTATAGCTTTTGTATGAGGATTGCCAATGTGCTAATAGGATGGCATGTCTGGAACATGCATCACTTGTCCACAATCTCACATCACAGAAGAACAAGCTACAGGAGACTTATGAGAAGCTTGTTGAGGATGTGAACAACCTACTTGATACCCAGGACAATATTCCCAAGGAAAATGAAGTCCAACAAGGTGAACATGAGGAGATCACTCCTCCTTTGGACAACAATATTTTAGCTTTAAATGAACAGCTGGGTGCAATGGATGCTGAGAACAAAGAACTGAAGCAAAAGGTTGACCAGTTGAGGAGCATTCAGGTTGCCCAAGGTAATGTGATTAGGAATCTGAAGTTTGCTCATTTGAAGGAGAAGGAAAAGTTGAGCACTGAGAGGAGGAATTTGGAGTTTCACATTGCTGATCTTGTCAAAGCTAGTGACAAGAACAAGAGAAAGCTGAAGGACATCAAGGATATTTGTGATGAAGAGTGATTTGTAATCTGACCATGTGGGTCATTGTCTTAAGTTTCAAGCATTGAACTATGGCTTGTAATATGTGAACTAGTGGCAGTTTGCAGTATTTGAAGTAGGGTGTAGCCTTGAACTATGTCTTGTAAGCTTTGAACTATGGTGTCATGATGTTAACTATGTTGTTGACTAGAGTTGTTAAGTATGATGTTAACTATGGTGTCATGATGTTAACTATGTTAGTGACTAGAGTTGTTAAGTATGATCTTAACTATGTTAGTGACTAGAGTTGTTAAGTATGATGTTAAATATGTCATTGATGTTAACTATGGCACCCTAAATGATGGAATGAGGATATGTTGGATATCGTCGACGTCGAGGCACCGTAGATGATCAAATTAGGTTATCTTGGATGCCGTCGACGTCGAGGCACCTTAGATGATCAAATTATATGGATCCGGCGGTTCGCTGCATCGGGAGGATTCTCTCCGGCGAGGTTCTGCCATCGGTGTCGATTTGTGTCGTGACCACTCCTGCATATGGTGACGACTTCGCTGTCGATTGCGGTGACTATATTGAAAAGTCTTTGCAAGAGTTCCTCTCTCCAGATCTGGTGGTTGCCGACACCAAGAGCAATCTATGAACAATGACTTGATGCAGAGGTATGGTTGTGCAGCTGCGATGGACGCACATCGCATGTAGCTGCTGTAATGGAGGAAATGTAATGTAGACACCGTACGAGTGACTTCGATGGTGGTGCTACTTGAGCACCCGGTCTCGAGCTCTGAGGTGAAAATCTAGTTCTGACCTGAGTTGATTATACTAGCAATGGCGATATTTTTTCGTCATTACCTTGTTGAAGGCATTGCTCGGATATGCTCAAACCAGTTTTCAAGGTGAAACCCTACAATCTGGCCTTTCGTGATTGGCTCCGGTGACGGCGGCCCTTGAGCGTCGCTCCCTTTCTAAAGGCTTTGCCGTTGAAGAATCTAGTCGCCCTTGTTTGTGTCATGAAATATTTGATGCGGATAAGGTCATTGTTGTAGTTTGTCGATCGTGGATTTGATCATTTTTTTCCTTTTTCACGCTTATAGCACGGATTTGGTTTTATATGACTTTGCTTTTTGCCGGAGTGATTTCTTTTTGTGTATGTGTGTTGGTGTTAGTTGTGCATCCTAACTATATAGAGACCGAATGTGTAGATGCTCGTTATGTTTATACTCTTTTTTGAACACAGTACAGACGCAAGCGCTCATACATACACGCATACACTAACCCCTATAAACTCACACACGCACATCCTATCCGTATGAGCATCTCCGAAAGACTGAGCCGACATATCATCTTGATGTTTGTACTCTCTTGATGCTTCATATTACGTCAATAAAATTTACCCTCAGTAAATAAAGGGCATGTTGAAAACTAGTGGGTTTTTCCACACGAGAACTTGAAAACTATGGGTGGGCACGAGAATGGCGATAGTACACACGAGCTCGCGTGCTCCTGGTATGTGGACCAATGGTACAACGTGCACATGCAGGTGATATTAATTGATCGTGGAAATACGGGGCAGGTTTAAAGTGTAGATATACAGTTGATATACTGGCCTTGGCCAGTACAGCGGGGTTACGGCGCCGGGCGTTGCGTGACGGCAATTGACGAACCGTTCAGGATGGTCAGACATCACTTTATTCACTCGTCTCCCACAGGATGGTCGAATATGGTCGGACAGGCAGTAGTAGTGTGTACGCTACAGATATGTATCAGCCATTCAGCCTTGGCAATTTTTTGAAAATTCCTTGCAGCGATCCATGACATTCGTGAGCGGATTTGTTTTTCCCTAAAACATGTCAAGTTTGAAATAAATTTCTATGGGCCACACAACAAATTCAGAACATCATGTTTCCCATCACATGGCAAAATTTAGGAAAAAATGTACATTTTTTCATGGGAAATTTAGGATTTTTTTCATGTTTATCAAGCAAGAAGAATTATCTGGGAAACAAAATTCTTTAAGTTTGCCATGATGTGCCTTGTTTTTAAGAATTGCCATGCGAGCATTGCAAAAATTGCCATGTGAACACTACCAATAATTATGAATGTGTGCTCTTTTAGGAAAATAGCAAAAAGCAATTCTGAAATTTGCCATATGAGTATTAGAAAAATTGTCGTTAGAATTTTTGCCATGCTTCTTTAGGAATAAAAAATGTTGCAAACTTGCCATTGTAAGTACAATGAGCTCGTCACTCATTTGGATCGCGCTAGATCCCGTCATACATTAAAAAAGTGTAAGGTTTATGGCACCTTCTTGTGTATATAGCATGGCAATTTTTTTGAGAGCATGACAATTTTTATTATCTAGATTATCTTACTAAGCATCTCCCTAAGAGCATCTGCAGCCGGATACCTCAAATTCGGCCCCTCAAACGTTCGCGGACAATAAATGATCACACCGCAAATTTTCGTTTCCACAATTGGGTACCTCATTTAGAAAACCTCAAATTCATACACCCACATACATAATAAAAAATCTCTATGAAAGCGCCCGACTACTACATCAACACATGATATCGGCCTACCAAAAATTGGCATGTTCTACCTACACCCACCGCTGCTCTTGCCCTTGCCGGCTTTGTCGCAAAAGTAGCACTCGAAGAGACAACATGGATCAAGCTGGATCTGCTCACCGCCGGGAGCTGTTTGACCCATCACTATCCTCCTTCTCCTCTTTGTGGGTCAGTCCAGCGATGGCATAAATCGCTCGGTTTTACTCTCGGGAGGGTGCTCGTGTTCCCACTTTTTCGCTTCTGTACGATGTGGTCACGGATGACTTCCTCCTCCGCGACAAGGGCGCACCGCAGCGATGCAGTCCTCGACCTCCCTCGTCCTCTGATTCTTACAGCGGGCACATCAATCCCGGTAGCACTCATACTCCTCTCTACCGGAGATGGGTCGGCAGGCGGACCTCGAGTTTCTAGCTCCGACGAATCCAAGCGCCCATTGCAAAGACGCAATGGATTCCCACCGGATCGAATCAGAACTTAGTTGGGCCCATATGCCCCAGTTGATGGATCGGGACTGGTCGGAGTCAGGTCCACTACATGCGCACCAGTTCTCATAATTTGAGAATTTCCCTTTTTCATATATTCACTTTTCAAAATGTTTTATCTCTTGATCCGTGTGTTCAAATCCCGAACTGTTTTCACCGTTGGATTCCTCGCGTCGACATCTTTGAAACTAGATCCCGTGTAATAAGTTTCGACAAACTTTTTTCACGGAAAAATCCGGGAGAAAACCGGTAAAAAAACCATAGTTGAAGACACGTTGTTTTTTCAAAAAAAAAACATTTTCGAGAGACACAGTTGTGCTTCTCACGAAAGCAAATATGTGCATATAGAAGAAGCAAATATGTGCCTCTAGTGGTACTTCGTGTGAAAATGGTAGGATTTGCCTTATGTATAGAAGCTTGCTGAGTTGTGTATGAATAAATTAATTGCACTGTCTTAGGTTGTGTAGATAAAAATGTATCTATATGTGTTTTAGTGTTATTTTTTTTTTTGAGGGTTATACGTGTTTTAGTGTTAGGTACATATGTATCTAGACAAATCTAAGACAACTCATTTGGTCCGAGGTAATATGACTTTTTTTCATGTATATGAGGGCTTCGTAGCAATGACCGACTCAAGAGGTCTATGTTCTAGTTTATTGTGTGGACACTGAACTGCGTTTCTGTATCGACGAACTACGCTTACATCGGCCTGGTTGAAGCATGCCGTTCTGGCATTCGCGTAATAGATGTACACCAAATTTCCTGCTGACGTTTTGACGTCGAATAAGGACCCTCCGCCGTCTGGTATTCTAACGGAGGTTTGCTGCTCCAGGGGGGGCCGACTGTCTCATATACGACCCGATTAATTAGATATGCACTGTATACGGCCGAGGATAGGCTGTTCAGCCCACATCCCAACGCGAACGAGTGTCTGGCGATACAGTGAGCAGGCGCGCTCGTCCGCGCTTTGGAATTTTCGGGGTGGGCACAGCCTATCCGAGACAAGTTGTGCGCAGGGCCCCACGCACGTTTTGTCTCCCGGACTAGATTATTCGGTCCAAAGATCGCCTAACCCAGCCTCGCTTCCTTTGACCAGTCGCCATCCTTCAGGTAGTACTACAGAATATGAGTTCCTCGGATCTGCATGTTAGCAGTTACCAGGAAACACCGGCGCCGTACCTCGGAATGGGTTGATTAGATTGGGTTGATGGATCTTGTCAGTAGTCCTACGGATCAAGACGAGTGGCCGTTCAAGTTCAACGCCCGTGAGTGTGTCCGTCCGTTCGCGGTCATTCCCCGGCCGGTCCGGTCCAAAATGATTGGTGGGTAGAAGTACATACATGCATGCATGCCAAGAAACGTGCGTGCACTGACTCGGCGGTCTACGACGTGAGAGAGAGAGAGAGAGAGAGAGAGAGAGCGTAGACTGGATGGCATGGCCGGCGAAGAGATAGCTCCGAATGCATGCAGCACATGGTGGACGCGCGCATACCCTGGCCTGGAGCTCTATATAAGCGGACGTAAGCGCCCCTACCTGTTCATCGATCCAAGCCACACTCGACGAGTTCATCGGCCTCTTTGTAGAAAGGTGATAGCTAGACATCGACCTCGTGCCCGCTTGCATACGCATACGTACGCAGAAATGGAGGTTAACTACGCAGAAGCCGGCCAGGTTGTTGCCACCAGCAGAAGCGCGATGCTGAAGCCGGCGTACGCCGCGCCGCACCCGCTGGCCGGCGGCAAGGTCCAGCTGACCGTCTTCGACCGCGCCGCCATCGACACCTACGTCCCCATCGTGCTCGCCTACCCCGCCCCGGCGCCGTCCAACCAGGCGCTCAAGGAGGGCCTCCTCCGGGCCATCGCGCCCTACCCTCACCTGCTGGGCCGCTTCGCCCTCGACGGCCACGGCCGCCGCGTCCTCCACCTCAACAACGAGGGCGTGCTCGTCATCGAGGCCGACGTCCCGGCCGACATGGCCGACGTGCTCGCCGCCGGCGGCATGGCCACGGACGTCGCCGGCTTTTACCCTACGGTGCCGGAGGTGCCGTCACGTCACATTCTCATAGTACTGTTCATGCATGCATGCAGTGGTTTTGATTGTATGGAGTGCTGATGTGTTTTTCAATTACTCTACAGGAGAGCGTTGGACCAGCGCTGCTGCAGGTCAAGCTCAGCCGCTACAGGTGCGGCGGCCTCCTGCTCGGCGTGATATGCCACCACCACATCGCCGACGGCCACGCCGCGAGCACTTTCTACGGCGCGTGGGCGACCGCGGTGCGCGAGGGCAAGGGCTTCACCGTGCCCTCCCCTTTCATAGACCGCGCGGCCACCGCCGTGCCTGGCAGCACGCCGAAGCCAGTGTTCGACCACCGGTCCATCGAGTTCAAGGCAGGAGAAGGCAGCGCCACCAGCCAGCCCCATGCCGTTCTCCCCATGGACAAGATCAGGAACATCAAGGTGCACTTCCCGGCAGAGTTCATCGCGGAGCTCAGGTCCCGCGTGGGCGCACGCTGCAGCACGTTCCAGTGCCTGCTGGCGCACGTGTGGAAGACGGTCACGGCGGCGCGGGGGCTGAGCCCGGAGGAGTTCACGCAGGTGAGGGTGGCCGTGAACTGCAGGGGCAGGGCCAACCCACCCGTGCCAATGGACTTCTTCGGCAACATGGTGCTCTGGGCGTTCCCGAGGCTCCAGGTGCGGGACGTGCTGGGCTTGAGCTACGGCGGCGTGGTCGGCGCCATCCGCGACGCCGCGGCGCGCGTCGACGAGGAGTACATCCAGTCGTACGTGGACTTCGGCGGGGTGGCGCACGCGAACGGGGAGGAGCTCGCGGCGACGTCAACTTTCGGGACGATGCTCTGCCCGGACATCGAGGTGGACAGCTGGCTGGGGTTCAGGTTCCACCAGCTCGACTTTGGGACCGGGCCGCCCTCCGTGTTCCTGCCGCCGGGGTTGCCGGTCGAGGGGCTGATGGTCTTCGTGCCGTCGCGCACGGTGAAGGGCAGCGTCGACCTCTTCATGGCCCTCGCGGAGGATCACGTCGCGGCGTTCAAGAAGATTTGCTACTCCCTGGATATTCTCCCGTCGAGGATGTAATTAAGAAAGCGAAGCATGATGCGGTCGTTCTATGGTCAACTGCTTTTACAAAAATTCAAGAAATACAGATCAATAAAGAGGTTATTGACACATCAATTTTTTCTTTGGCAAACAAACAGACACAAACCGATTTTTGTTTCAACATCAGTACAGACACAAACGCTTATATATACGTGCATACACTCATCCCATGACCGCACACACTCTCCACCTAACCATCCAACCACACAGTTTGGTTTGCACGAGTCAATTGCAAGAAACCACCACATTTGTGGCTAGGTTTGCAGGAAACTACCAAGTCGTTAATCTGTTGCAAAAAACACCGTAAAATCTCTTAACCCGTTGCAGAAAGCACTGAACAGCCGTTTAGCCTCATTTGATCTCTTTTCCGACAGGTGGGCCCCGAAAACGCTGACGTGGCTTGACGGACAGGCAAACGGCGCCGTTAGGAACAAAACGCTCAAGACGCTGCGCCGGTCGGTCCTTGTCAGACAGTCCCCCCCGTGCCCCTGTCCTCTCTCTCGCCCCGCTCCCCTCTCCTCTCTCGTCCCGCTCCCCTCTCCTCTCTCGCCCTTGCTCGCCGCTGGTGATGGCCACCTCGCGTGGCGGTGATGATGGCGGTGGCGGTGGTGCTGGCGATGCATCTGGTGGCAGTGGTGCTCCTGCAGATCCAACAGAGGTTTGCGGCAGTTCAAACCCATCTCAGGCTCCGCCTCTTCCACAGCCGCCGTCGCCGTCTTACTGTGTTGAGTATGCGGCGGCGAGGGCGTTCGCTAAGGCCGTGAAGAAAGATTCAGAGGGGAGCCATCACTACGCATCCTCCTTCGGCGGTGTCTCGTAAGTTTTCTCTTTCCGTACCCGGATTTGGTTTCTAGGGTTAGGGTTCTAGGGTTAGGGTTCTAAGCGTTTGTGATTCTAGTGTTATAGGATTATTGTTGTAGGTTGTTTATGTGGTCAGACATGTAAGTGAAGTGTTTATGTAGTTCTAGGGTTCTAAGTGTATGTAGTAGGCACCTAAATATTAACTGAAATTACTGAATGTTAAACTCAATTTGAACCTACTCAATTACATGAAATTATTGAATGTTAAACTCAATTTCAACCTACTCAATTACTGAATTTACAACTGAATATTTAAATGAAAATGTTACTGAATTTATAACTGAATCCTGTACTGAATTGTTAAGTGAACAAATTACTTTAACTCTATTTTGGACTGAAACTTTAACTGAATTTTTAACTGAAACTGTAATTTTAACTTAAACTGTATTTTTAACTGAAACTTTAGTTAAATCTTTAAGTGAAACATTAGCTGAATTGTTTGTACTAACTGAATATATAACTGAATCTTTAACTTTTAACTGAATTTTTAACTGAAACTGTAATTTTAACTTAAACTGTATTTTTAACTGAAACTTTAGTTAAATCTTTAAGTGAAACATTAACTGAATTATTTCTACTAACTGAATATATAACTGAATCTTTAATT
>NC_041386.1:3280256-3295749 GCF_002162155.2 Triticum dicoccoides | reverse complement strand
GTTGAATCTTTAAGTGAAACATTAACTGAATTGTTTCTACTAACTGAATATATAACTAAATCTTTAACTTTTAACTGAATTTTTAGCTGAAACTGTAATTTTAACTTAAACTGTATTTTTAACTGAAACTTTAGTTAAATCTTTAAGTGAAACATTAACTGAATTGTTTCTACTAACTGAATATATAACTGAATCTTGAACTTTTAACTGAATTTATAACTGAAACTATATTTTTAACTGAATCTTTAACTTTTAACTGAATTGTTTACTTGAACTGAATTGCTTTACTTGAACTGTAGATTGAATGATGAAGTGTGGGAAGTCAGATTCCATTTCCATGACAGAGATAATCTTGAAAGAAGCCTAAATGTGGATGATATCACATTTTACAATCTGATTGCACTAATAGAGCTTGAAGGTTATGGGATGACAGACTTTATGTATTATGTCAGAGATCCAGGTGTTGGGGTTTCAGGTATGGAAGAACTGACAGATGATGATAAGGTGGAGGAAATGTTGGATGACCTAGTTATCAAAGGTCAGAAGGTGGTGAACATAACAGTCATCAGAAGTGATGCTCCAAGACCTAGTGATTTGAACATCAGTGAGGAGCAGGTTCCATTATCTGAAATAGGTGTGCCAGTGGTGTATGAGATAGATACAGCGGGAGCACTGTTTCCTAGCCCAACAAAGCCACAACCAGTGCCAGTGCAGGTCATTAACACACAGGAGAGTTCATTTTTGAAGCAAAAGTGTGCACCAGTACCAGCATTTGCAATGGAGATTGGTGAAGAGAGGCATGAGTATTTCATGGAGCAAGACCAAGATCAAGAGCAAATTGAGCAACTGATGGAGCAGAAGAGGAATGAAGAGATTGAGAAGTTCAGGAAAAAGGGGAAAGAAAAAGAGAAATACAAGGCAGCTAAAAGAAAACTTCCAGAGCTAATGGCTGAAGATTTCACTGATAGTGACAGTGACACAGATTTACTAGCAGATGAGGATATAATTGCTAGGCTTGAGGCAGTGAAGAAGCATAGAGATGATCCACTTCATCATATTGAAGGGGACACTGATGTGGATGAGCCATATGAAGCATATGAGGAGGAGGAGGAGAAGGCACCAGAGGAGGAGGAGGAGGAGGAGGAGGAGGAAGGGAGCAGCATAGGAGGAAGTAGCAGAGGAAGTAAAAGAAAGGGGCCAACTACAAGATCTCATGCTAGTTTGGATGAGATTATTGAGGAAGATTGGTTTCCTTCATCTGATGAGGAGAGCAACCCTGGTGACCTAAGTCAAGAGGATAATGATGGGGCTCAAATACCATGTGTGAAGCTTCCAGCTGATAGGAAGAGCAAGGTAAAAAAGAAGAAGCCCAGAGTTTGGTATGATGAGAAAAGGGAGAACCCGGAAGAGCAATTTATGAAGAAGCTTTGTTTCCTAGATGTGACCCAGTTCAGGAGGGCACTTCTTAATTTTCACATCTCACAAAATAGGAACCATGCCTTCCACAGGAACTGTCCAGACAGGATTATAGTTGTCTGCAAATTTGAGAGTTGTCCATTTTTCATTGCAGCTTGTCAGATAGCACATGGGAACACATTCTGTATAAAGAAACTGAACTTGCACCACAGCTTCCCAGTAGTAGGAGAGAGCACAAAAGTTACTACTAAGTGGTTGGCACATGAATGTGAGCAACAGTTGAGGACAGACCCCAACACACCTGTCCAGACTATAATTTCAAACTTGAAGCAAAAGCATGGAATAGAGGTATCTATACATATGGCCTATAGGGCAAGAAAGCTAGCCAAAAATGTAGTCCTAGGAGATCAGAAGGCACAATATCATAGGATAAGGGATTACCTAGAAGTTGTGCTAGAAAACAATCCAGAAAGTAGATGCATTGTCACAACAAAGCATCTGAAACTACATCCAAGCAAAAACCCAAGATTCCATGGCTTGTTCATCTGCCTCAATGCTTGCAAAGAGGGTTTCCTTAATGGTTGCAGACCATTCATAGGTATGTGCACACCTACTAATTAACTAGTGACTCTACATTTATATGTGCACACCCAATAATTTGTTGGTAATCTACTTGTGATCTTGTATGATAAGTGTGGATGGTTGCTTCATAAAGTTGACCACAGGGCAGCAAATCTTGGCTGCCACTGAAAGAGATGGAAACAATAACATATTTCCCATTGCTTTTGCAATAGTGGACAAGGAAAACACAGCAAGCTGGTCTTGGTTTCTTACTCAATTAAAATATGCCATTGGTGGTGAGTCAGGTAAGTTTGGCTACTACACTATTATATCTGACAGGCAAAAGGTACTACTATCTCTACTCCAATCATTGCTTGCATTGCTTATTAATTGTCTTTGTTTATTAATTTCATACATGGCATTGTTGTAGTATTCTCAAACTGTAGTTCATTCAAACAGGGCCTTCTTACAGCCATAAACAATGTATTCCCCAATTGCAAACAAAGATTATGCCTTAGACATATTTATCAGAACTTTCAAACAGCTAGTTTTAGAGGGGAAGAGTTGAAGAAATACATGTATCAGGCAAGTTATTTCTATACTGGGCATGGTTATGTAACAGCAATGGAAGGCATGCAAAAGGAGTGTGAGCCAGCTTGTAAATGGCTATCTAGGATACCAAAACATACATGGGCTAGGCATGCCATGGACAACAATTACAAAACTAACTTGGTAGTTAACAATATAAGTGAAGTTTTTAACAAAATGATACTTGATGTCAGAGCCAAACCCATTAGAACCATGGTAGATGGGATCAGGACAAAGTTGTTAGTGAAGTTCAATGCAAATAGGACAAAGACTAAGACTGCCAAGTGGCAGATATGCCCAACATATGCTGAGAAGCTAGAGGAAGCAAAACATCATTCTAGGTTTTGTCAGTCTATCAAAGCTGGACCTGATCTCTTCCAGGTGACAAGTGGAGAAAGCACATATGCAGTTAACTTGTTGCATCATACATGTGGTTGTAGGAAGTGGGACATGTGTGGAGTACCTTGCAATCATGCTGTTTCTGCAATCAACAAGGCAAAACTTGTGCCAGAAGATTTTGTTCATGATTTCTTCAAGAAACCAAAATATAAGGCAGCTTATAGTCCAATAGTTTTCCCTGTGCCTGGGCCTGATTTGTGGCCAAAGACTAGAACCCATGACATTGAACCACCAGTGTTCAAAGAAAAGCCAGGAAACAAAGAGACAAAGAGGAGAAAGAGCAAGTTTGAAAAGCCAGCTCCAAAGGATACATCTAGGATGGCAACTATCACTTGTAGCAATTGCAATAGGACTGGGCATAGTTACACTAGTTGCAAGCAGGCTCTGAAACCATCCCTAGCTATGAGAATGAACCAGCACTAGGTAACTATTGTAGTAGGATTTTGTACAATTTCACATACCAGTTTCTAACATTTGTATGCTGTAATTTCAGGAAAACGGGAGAGATGATACACCCAGAACTGTATCTGCTCCTGCTCCCATGCCACCAAGGAGAAGTGCTCCTTCTGCTCCTACTGCTGTTCAAACTGCAGCTCCAGCACCACCAGCTCCAAGGGCTCCAAGGGTAGCAAGGAGAGCTCCTTCTACTCCTGCTTCAGCTCCCAGTGCACCAAGGAGAGCTCCTTCTGCTCCTGCTGCAGCTGCTGCTCCTCCTGCTACAAGGGCAACAAAGAAAGCTAAAACTACAAGGACTGCAACTTCTACTGCTGGTGCTGGTCCAAGTTCTTCTACTACTGGTGCTGGTCCAAGTTCCTCTACTGCTGCTGGGCCAAGAGGAAGAAACAAGTTCATCCCCCCAAGAGTTGTAGGTAGTGGAAGAGTGAGGAAGCCATCCTTTAAGATGTCTGAGTGGTTCAACTGTTCTCAAGGGAGCAGATGAAGTTGTTTTGAGCTGATGATGTTCAAAACATCTGCATTTTGGTTGTGATGTTCTAAACTTGTCATGAGTACTTTCATTTTAGTGGACTTGTTGGGCTGTGAAGAAAACTTGTATTGCTTCTGGTTAGCTGTTGATGTTCTAAACATCTTTATTCTGGTTGTCATGAGTACTTTCATGTAAGGTACCTAGTGGAATTGTTGGGCTGTGATGGAAACTTGGTGTTGCATCTGGTTAGCTGTTGATGTTCTAAACTTGGTGTTGCTTCTGGTTAGTTGTGGCTCCTAATTTTCTTATTGTTTGCTAATAAGTGTGATGAATGTGGCTACTACTGTGATCCAAGATAACCTAATTTGATCATCTAGGGTGCCTCAGCATCGACGACATCCAAGATAACCTAATTTGATCATCTAGGGTGCCTCCACGTCGACGGCATCCAAGATAACCTAATTTGATCATCTAGGGTGCCTCGACGTCGACGGCATCCAAGATAACCTAATTTGAACATCTAGGGTGCCTCGGCGTCGACGGCATCCAAGATAACCTAATTTGATCATCTAGGGTGCCTCGGCGTCGACGACATCCAAGATAACCTAATTTGATCATCTAGGGTGCCTCGACGTCGACGGCATCCAAGATAACCTAATTTGATCATCTACGGTGCCACGACGTCGACGGCATCCAAGATAACCTAATTTGATCATCTACGGTGCCTCGACGTCGACGGCATCCAAGATAACCTAATTTGATCATCTACGGTGCCTCGACGTCGTCGGCATCCAAGATAACCTAATTTGATCATCTACGGTGCCTCGACGTCGACGACATCCAAGATAACCTAATTTGATCATCTAGGGTGCCTCGACGTCGACGGCATCCAAGATAACCTAATTTGATCATCTAGGGTGCCTCGACGTCGACGGCATCCAAGATAACCTAATTTGATCATCTAGGGTGCCTCGACGTCGACGACATCCAAGTACAAATAAGTTTACACTAGAGTTGAACTAGCTCTATAAGCTAGTTCAAATAATTTTACACTAGAGTTGAACTAGCTCTATAGCCTAGTACAAATAATTTTGCACTAGAGTTGAACTAGCTCTATAAGCTACTTCAAATAATTTTACACTATAGCCTAGTACACATAATTTTACATTAGAGTTGAACTAGCTCTATAAGCTAGTTCAAATAATTTTACACTAGAGTTGAACTAGCTCTATAGCCTAGTACAAATAATTTTACACTAGAATTGAACTAGCTCTATAGCCTATTAGGGCACCAGATCTAAGCAGACCACACCCGGAGGCGCCACCAGCAAGGACATGGCGATGAACCAGGGCCGAAGCTGGGACACCGCAGCCCTGCCGGCAAAAACACCCTCAGGCCAAAGTTGAGGCGCCCATCGACCCAAGGTGAGGAGCCCCGCGACTGAGAAGGCATGACGAGCCGGCAGCAGCACACGGACAACTCACGGAGGCGTGATCCGTGCGGGACCGATCGGGATGGAAGGGCGTGCAGAAGGACCCTCTGCTCCCAACCATCGACCGAGGCTTTGCCGGACCGACATCGGCGTGGGGAGGGGAGGGAAGGCAAGGGCCCTGAAGAGGTAGTGGCGGTCTAGCCACCCGAGTCGACCCGAGCAAACGACGCGGGGGCACTTATGTTTTTTCTCTAGTTTCCAACGTGCTATTAACACACATAACATACAACTTGAGAAATGAAGATGTGCCATCTTACTTTTGAGCATCTACAGCTGGACTTAGCAAATCTACCCCCCTAAACGTCCGTGCCTGTTCAATGTTCAGGCATGTCCATTTTAAGCCCCTATTTTGTCCGTGCATGCAACTATGCTTCTCATGTTCTCAACTATATGTCTGGTCACTTGCGTGTGATTGATGGAGATAAAGAGAGAGAAACAAAAGAACAAATAAAGCTAGAGAAAATATGATATGGGGTGGGTCACATCCTACATGGCGGACTGACCGAAAACGTCTGGGAGCCCTCATATCCTTCCCGGATTTGGTCTCAATCTGAGGGTTCGCTGATAGACCATGCGTAGGATGATATGAGTGATCCAGCTGGGTCACAGTTTTTTCTTCTCACTCCTGTCCGGTCATAGACCAGACACGCGTGTCCGCGGACGTTTGAGAAATATTTGAGTGGACTGGCTGTAGGTGCTCTTATCATCGGTACCGACCGGGAGTCCTAAGGAAAGCTTCGCTCTTGGTCCTATCCGCAACCATCGAATTGTGCATTACTTTTCTCAGATTTCTCATACATTGGTTTTTTAACAACAGAAGACGCTCATGCGAGCACCAATGCCGAGGACTTGAATTCTGATGGATTAGTTTTACCACAAGGAACATAACCATCTAAGCCGCTCAGTTCGCTTTCTTTTCTTTTGAAAAGACCTAAAACCATGTACTCCCTCCGCCCGAAAATACTTGTCATTAAAATGGATATATCTAGATGTATCTTAGTTGTAGATACATCAATTTTCATCTAGTTTGATGACAAGTAATTTCGGACAAAAGGAGCATTAAGTATCACAAGTCCTTCACCCTTACAGAAAATAGAAATACATTCGAAATCTTGGGTATGTCGAAGTCTTCATCTTTCTGCATCCATGCGACATTTCCGTGAGCATAGCTTGATGCCGCCTCTAGCCCTTCGCCTCGGTGAAACAAACATATTATAAGTGGGCCTCAGTTGGCTCCCGAATGTTATGTTCATTGTTGTGGTCACTCCAGCCACGTGTCCGGTGGAACTACGGATTAGGCCGGTCCGGTCTAAGGCTAGTTATAGTGGGAGTAACTTAGGTAGTAACATAACGCACTTCAAGAATTTTTTGCTTATATGGAACATAGTTAATGAGGAAAGAGGTGTTTAGAGTAACATAATATGTTACTGTAACATAGCGCTTCCCGAGAAAGTACGAGTCTATAAGGTAATAAATATAATCATCTATGACACTATTATTATGTTAATTTGCACTATAAAAATAATAACTTAGACTAGTGTCATATGCATGACACTAGTATAAGTTACTTCCCACTATGACCAGCCTAAATAAGACCTAGCAGGTTGAACTTTCAAGGTATTGAACGGTCACCCGCAAAAAAAAAAAAAGAATTGGACGGGAATTCGGAACGCAAGGACTGCCTACATGGGAAACTTTGCAGCGCAAATCGGCTCTCTTCATCACACAACTCAAGACTGTGGTGGTTCGCACCACTTAAAAAGCTTCTGGCACACAGGTTTCTTTTTAACATCAATACAGAGACAAGCGTTTATATACATGCGCATACACTCGCCTTTATAAACATACACGTATACCTTACATCTATAAACACCTTCAAAAAACTGAACCGACACATGGATGATCTTAATATTTTGGGAACGTTGGAAACACCGTAACGATGTTATCTTCAACGATGCAACGCCCCAGGCGAGTGGCCCCCGATGGAGATTCTTGGAAGTGTGGGATTATTCAAAAGGACTATGGCTGCCTACTTCTTGGTGACGTCTAGGTGGATGGCTAGCCAGTAGTGTGTGAGTCGTATTGAGTGGATTCTTTGCTTTGAGAGCATCTTCAGCCGCGTCTTTAATAGGTCTTTTCTAAATGACTTTTTCGCGTCGACGTAAAAAATTGGTCCAGTCGCGTCCCTAGAAACCCGTTTTCCGTTGGTTTGGATCGAAACTGGCGTCGGCGGACCTAGACAGAACCCGGTGCGCTGGGCGGCTCCCAGAGGCGCCAGAGCAAGCTGTTTTGGCGAAAAGAGCCGCGAACCCGCTGAGTCAGCGACACGCGCCTCGTCTTCCTTTATAACGCCTCGGTTTCCCACGGGGAATCAATGGCAAGGCTGCCGTCGGTCAGCCTTGCCATTTGATTCCTCACGGATGGCGTGGCGACGCCTTCCCTCCCGCCACGCGTACACATGGCGCGGGGCTATAAAACCGTCGTCTCCCCTCGCCTCTGGCCACACCAACCCGAGCCCAAACCAGCCGCTGAGCTCTGCCTCTCTCCTCGTCCGCCGCTAAGCTCTGCCTCTCTTCCCGTCCGCCGCCTACCATTCCCTCTCTCCCCAAGCCCAAAGCGATGGTCGAACACTTCCGCGGTGACGCGGCGGCGGCCAACGGCTTTGGCCGCCGCTCGCTCCACGAGTGGGAGGCCTACCTCTTCTTCGAGGCCAACATCCCGGCACCGCCGGACATGCGTGCCGAGCCGACGGGGTAGAGGCTCAGCAACGGGGGCGTCCCCATCCCCTCGACGCCCGAGGTCGACGCGCGCCCCGACATCTTTGCCGCCGAGGTCGACCGCGTGCGGGCATCCCTGACGGAGGAGCAGTGCGCCCTCCCCCAATACGCCGTCGACAAGCACGCGTCATGGGCGGCGTACTTTCAGCGTCGACAGGCGCAGCGGCTGGCTCCACCAACGGGGCACCGGTGGTGGGGGGCACGAAGAACATCGATGGGCGCTGCCTATGGTGGGGCGGCAATGACCCGCCACTGGCATACCCTGCCGCGGCGGCCGCCCCGCCGCCCCCTCCCCCACCGAAGCGCCGGGCAATGGATGCCCAGGAGGTTCGGCTCCTCGTCTTCCTCCTCTCAGTCCTTCTCCCGCTTCTCCTCCCATTCCTCCGGCTCGGCCGGCGCACCCGCAGCGCCGGCATCGTCATCAACGAGGGCGGCAGGTGCGCCCCCTCCTTGGCTTCTCCGCGCTATGTCAAGCAAAAGACGGAGTCGGGCCTCGCCGCCGTGAAGACGGAGTCGGGGCTCCCCGTCGTGACGCCCGGGCTCGCCGGCGGCATCAAGGAGGAGCTCGATGACGTAGCGGCCCTGAAGTGGGCGCGTGAAGACTGGGCGCGCACGGAGTTGGAGCGCCAGCGTCAGCGCCTCGCCTATGAGCGGTTCGAAGCTCGGCGCCGTGGCCGGACGAGGGAGGCGTCGTCGTCCTCTACGACGCGCCGCCGGCACCGGTCCGCCAGGGAGACGCCTGGCAAGGGCCCAACAGGGGCGGCCGCGTCAAGGAGGAGAAGGCCGCCGCCGATGACGAGGATGGCGGCGACGTCGGTGACTTCGCCGCGCTCAACGACTTCTTCGCCCCTTAGTTGGGTTTTTTTAAATAACTTATGTAAACGTCGAACATGTTGAATATATGTCAAGTTTGCCGAACTTTAGCTGGATGTTTTGTTCAATTTGCCAAACTTTGCTGAATTTCTTTTTTTATATATAAAAAACCGAGTCTGGGGTGACCCTGGGGCCGGCGGCTCGGAACCGGCTCGCCCCCAGGCCGATTTTAGCGCCGGCTCACCCTCAGGCGGCGATTTTACGCGCCCCCTGGGGGGCCAACGGCTGGAGATGCTCTGACATGGTAGGGAAAATGTAGATGGCTTTCTTGTACCCTTTTTTATTTAATATATAATACTCATGCTATGTGTATTCTGTATAAAAAAGGGATGTAGTCAAGCTAAAGAGTTTAGCCAAGCAAATGCATGGAGGGTTTTGTCTACAAGACTGGGCACGATGTGCCACTGGGTTAATGTCGTTCCTAACAAGAATGCCCCGGGATAACCAAAGGTGGCCGCCCTCCTTCAAAGACCAGGGCATTTCTCTGCTTCCATATATTAACTAGATCGGAAACGCGCCTTGGCGCGAGGGTGCCGGTCCAAATGTTATGGTCAAGCAAGTAATGCTCATTCAGAAGGGATATCAAAATAAAGTAAAGATGAATCATTCACTTAAGTTTTTAGTTTGTGAGAGACAATACGACGTTGTTAGTCAATAATCTGATGCAAAAGAGTGTATCTAAACATATGTACCTTTAATATTGATAAGATCATATGAGCAATGGTACAAAAAAAATCATTGCCAACTGGCAAGGAGAGGATCATTATGATAGAAGTCTATACAAATGTTGAGCATTGCAACTTTCCAAAATACTACAACGAAAAGGTATATCATAAAGTATAAAAGCATGATATACCATTCTACATCGGTACATAAGTTCTATAAAATATAGCCAAATAGTTCATACTCGCAAGTGTAAAAACAGGTGTTACAGCAGCTGGAAACAATGCTATAGAAACATCAATAACGGTACGGCCTTTGTCTTTGTTAGTCAATCAACAAACATGTATGATATCTTGTAGATGATCATCACTGAGAACTCCTACTTCCTCTCTCCAAGTGAAAAAGGGCATGTTCTGAGGTGAAGCTAATGCAGATAGTAGTGGCCAATACTTGACAGGAAAGGCTGATAGCGTCCTCAGGCTTCATTTTTCTGATGACACTAATAATGCAAGCTTTAGTGATACATGAGTAATTTCTCTTATAGTATGAAATAATATAACAATACAAGCTTCAGTTAATTCCTAATTTTCCAAGAAATGAAAGGAAGAGTGTAACTGCTTAAACGACAATAGCACAATAACACAAATATGTAGTTAAATTTACATGTGCAGGTAGTACCTCTGCGTTTTTCACAATGCCAGTCAGTAACAGATTGTACATAAAACATGTTCAGTTATGAAATACTCCCTCTGCAACAAATATAAGATCGTTTAGATCACTTACTTCAGTGAAAGCACTACCATAACAGATGTCTAAAGCATGGCATTGAATAGGCAAATAACACCATTAGAATGCACTATATGTTCAAAGAAAGGGTGATGAGAAATCCGAGATACAACCGAAGATGGAAATATAAGAAAAAATTATTAGGACAAACCAGTTCAAATCACAACATGAAGCATTTTGTTCAGTTTGACATGAATATCAATAGCAGGAGAAAACAAAGCCAAACCTTGGCCCCTGCCAAGGACTATTCTCTCATAACTCGTACAAAACATGAGTTGTGTATTCTTAGGAAGATATTAAAATTGCATCAAGTAGCAGGCACACTATTGTATATATTTTTCATAAAGGTAATGTGAATATAAGATAAAATGGTTCTTTCGAATATCACAAAACATGCTACAAACATGTATTCCACAGATAGATCGAGTGGCCTGAAATTGCATGCAAAAATATAATGTAATAGTTCTATATGCATAAAGAACTTGCCATTCATTTGTCAGCCTGGACATTTGCCATAGTGAGCATAGGACTCACAAATAAATTGCATTAGTTGAATATTAATTATTATATGTAGCCACATCTTATTTAAATCCAACCAAGTTGAACAGAAATAAATCTCACCTTACTTTTGTCGAAAAGACTCTTATTTAACTGCTCATTCCTTGACATGGTGATCCGCTGAACATATCGCAAGTCGCTGCAACCACATAAGCCAAGCATTGACATGAGATAAAGAGAGCAATGAATTCTTTTATTCGGATGGTACATATTGCATCTAAACAACCTTGAGATGCATGCATGTTTGTAGCACACTATCAGCACCGTTTATGCTCTTCGTAATCCATCAGAGGTGCAACACACATGTTACTCGGCCAAATTTAACTAAATATATAGTAGTGGTATCTATTTGAAGTCTCACTACTGAGAATAAAAATAGGCTCCATCTGTACCAGCTAACCAGCAGATAAGCAATCACTGATTCTTGTTGCACACAGAAACACATGATGAAGAAAAAAAATCATGTAGACCATTCTTCGTAGATGGTAATCCACAGGGATGTCATCCACCTCCCCATCTCGTGCAATTGGGGGAGCACTCGGTGTCCAAAAATCCTGGAATTTCTACACATCAACATAGTGCGGCCGTTCTCCCTCTCCTCTCGTGATGATGGCATAGGAGGAGGGATCCATACGACCCTCTATAATTTGAGCAAACACATCTGACGAAACAATATAATTATAGTAACATGTATACCCACAACCTAAATTTTTGAAAACTCAGTGTTCTCACGACCTAAATTTGAACTGATTATAATGAGAAAGAAGACCCATCAACATATTAGTACAATAATAAAGGCAAAGGTGGGGTTGTGGGTGTAATGGGGGTACAGGCAGTAAAGGAATCTGAACCTTTTCCATGTCAACTCATCATCTTCCTCTTGCTCTCTTCTCACCAATTTAGCATTGCCAATTCTTCCCCTAATGGTGAGGAACAAACAATCAAGTTTAGCATCCCAAGCACAAAGAAAAAGTTACTAACATTCCCTCATGTATACTATTTGATATATATTTGACTGAGCAAAAAAGCAATTATAATCATGTGCCACCGTTGTAAAATTGTACAAGTATGCCTAATACAGAGGCTTATGGATCAGAAATGGGACCCTGCAAACGAGCATACAAGCCTATATCTATATAAGATGCACGTACATATACATAGCTTGACCAACAACAATTTGCGTACTACACACTCCTCTCTATACGTATGTGTGCAATACAAAGATAAGAAACAGATGACAGAACTTACCTGTCGATTCATGGAACAGGGAGGGCTAGTTGTAATAGCAAAGTGTTTTAGTTCACTCCATCCTTGATCCGGCAGCAGTGCAAGGCATCTGAGTTTCCATAAGTACGATCATCTCTGCAAAAGGAAAAGCTTCTTAGATAATCAAGCTCATCTCTGGAGAGAAATTAAAGCTTCTCCTAGAATCGCAGATGCTTCTTCAAGAATCAATAGCGTGTGCAGCACTAGAAGCTTGCCTTCGGTATAAAGAGGGGTCGTCAACCCAACAAAAGTTGTCACAGGCAAGAGGAAGAATCCATTATCAATGGAGGGGACTGGGAAGAAGGAGAGAGTGAAGGTTGTGGCTGTCTGCGTGCTCCTTGCCATCCTGCTGTCTGCCCAGCAGCTGCAGGTGGCTGACGCCGTGTCGGTGTTCTGCAAATGCTACATCAGCTGCTACTCCGACTGCAGGCTCAGACGCCCCCCGCTGTTCTGCAAGCCGTTATGTAGATGCAAATAATATTAGCATGTTGACTGTAGAATTTTTAAAGCGAACAGAGAGGTATTTTATTCGAGTGGTTTATTCAATTCTTGGATCATCTGAGTAAACATATCTGACACCAATATTATAATATATATACCCACATTCTATCCTACTATGAGAATTTTGTTTGCTGGTAATCTCGCATGATTATTTCAGTAAAATTTTGTGGCCACTACTACTCTACCTGGAACAACTGGTGTGATATATGTAGATGGAGAGAGAGAGAGAGAGGGAGGGAGAGGGAGAGAGAGAGAGAGATATGTCTGTCAAGGAAAGTTAGATTTTTGGGAGGCCTTGTATAACAAATAAAACTCAAGTATATCTTCAGAACACTAAAAGGACAGCTCAGTAAGTGGACAAAGCTAATTGCTATCAACATGGTTAGATACTAATAACCTATTCAGAACCTCAACTTCTTGGAAGTCCTTGAGAATATGGGACTAAAAGTGTAATCAGTTACTGGCTTCAAACATATTTTACAGTAACAATAACTACCACGTAGCAGATGCAGAGTAAAAGCATGCTAGGAGGCAGGAAAGACTGAAAGAGTCGGTGCTGAATTATGATATAAGCAGAGTGAGTTGAGAATGAACTTCTTTCAATTAAAATAAAGCACAAGATAATTTTAGAGAGGGAGGTTGTGGTCGACGCCGGCACACAAATGGAACCGCCGTCGTCGGGGTCGGGCGTGGGCTCCTTCCTTCCTGGTCGTTGTCATCTTGGTCCTTGTGGATAGCGTCCATGGATTGGAAGTGGGGTGACTTGAGAATCCCCTCCCTTGAGATAGCTTGCTGCTTCCAGTTGAGATTCATCCATGGAGAAGAGAAGCTTCATGAGCACACACACACAGAAGTGCTCATGAGCAACAAAATTACAATTTCATATGTAGGAGTGGGTCAATTCAAGCCGTTAGCAAGCAGTCACATGGCCGATTAAAAAAAAGATAGTTATGTCTAACAGAATCTGTATGGACCAACTATACTCAATCCACCAATCCAGGCCATGGTATATTTATCCAGCCTAAATACTCACATATATCAGCCATGAGTGGAAGTAGTTGACAACAAACTATGATCCTAGAAAGTACGACTAAAAGCTTGTCTATCAATGTAAAAACAAAAACACATTTGTAGATCAGCAAACAAAGGAGATGCCAACAGTGAAGTAAAACTTCATCAAGAATCATATTTTCAGAAGAGAACAAATAGTGCAGACCTTGCAGTATAACTGTAAAAAGTATTGCTAGGATGTCCTAAAGACAGTAAAAGCCCAAAACTTGCCAATTGTAAACAAACACGAAAGCAAGACACATCACAACAGAAGTGGAAGTACAACTCCCAGATCTCTGGAACAATTTTCGCTTCGGAAATATAGTCAAATCCTCACTTCTAGCAGCGCATATAACCATATCACTGAGATAGCGAGGGAAATGGCGGGCAAAGGAGGGAGCTCAGCAAGAGGAGGAAAAGGGGGAACTCACCTTGGCCTTGGACTGCTGGTTGCTGCCATGGAAGAGCTCTGAACCATGGAGCAGTCACGTAATTAGTACCCAAAATAGATATTCTAGATGGAGATTCTGCAAGTGCACTTACCTTGTCCAAGTCCAATGCTTTATGGCTCTGAATTCCAACAGTAGACCAAGTTCCATCAACCTCCATAATAACCAAATCACTGAATCCGCTATCTATCTTATGGTCGTTTTCCAATATTTTTGGCTCCTTGTTCTCACACATTATTTGTTACAGTCATCTATCTTTTTAACAGCCACTGCCTGCAAAACAAAACGGTCACATTAGTTGCCCTATCAGTTAATATTGAGACAGATTTACATGCATACTCACCTCATGCATGTCCAAAGTTGTGCAGTTATCTACTCCTTGACCGCTAATTAGAGACTGGAATCTGGTGACAGATGAGACAACCAAATTAATCTAGCATTTAAGAATGGCGCTTTGATTCACAGAACTGCAACCACAATAGGCATAAATCTCCACTCTCTTTGTAACTAACCACCTGACATGTCTACAACCTACCCCCCCCCCCACCCCCTCTCTCCATCAAAATCGCCAACCAAACAGCTAATAATGGTGGTTTGATTACAATGCCATGCATAGTCCCTGCAATTATCTGTAACCAGTCATGTGATTTGTTTAATGCTTAAGCTAAAGGCCTAAACCAAGGATTAACCCAGACTAACAAACAGATTAGGCAATTAATTTATCTAGACAAATTTCAATAACACAAGCCAATGCCAAACTCGCAGCCATCGAACAAAATAAGAAATGCAACAAAAAGTCGTTCGAGGAATCTTGCAATGCTGCACTGTCTCGCATAGCAACAAAAAACCGAGGGTGTCCAACCAGACCTAATGAATCCAAAGGATTCTAACAAGATCCAGGCAGCCCATACATCCAAACACCCCCAATGTCCTGCTGCATTCACCTCTTCCTGAAAGCTCACTACAATCCTAGAGAAAGATCCGAACCCTAGCCAAGCAAGGCAACAAACATGTACTCTGTAAATAATTAGCTAGATCCAAGGCCTTCCTTGGCAGCAAGGTAAAAACAAAACAAGAAAGACAAAGAAAATTCTCTTCTTTGGAACCTAGCTAAATCAGAGAATTGGCTAGATAAGATAGATGTGCAGGGGTAGGAAGAGGGGGTGGAGCTCACCAGGTTCAGCGGGGT
>NC_041386.1:3229751-3279993 GCF_002162155.2 Triticum dicoccoides | reverse complement strand
TCGTCCACCTGCAGCAATTGCTACTCATCCAGATCGGAACCGACCTTGTCCACCAGAGGAACAGGGACGTGTCCGTGCACCTGCGTGACCAAAAGGAGCAACAACTTGAGGGGAGGGGAGGGGATTAGGGTTGGAGCAGGGGAGAGGCCGGCATCCTGAGCAGGCCATTGCGTGGGCGCGGAGCAGGCAGAGCACAAGCACTCGGAGGCCAAGGTCAGACGACATCGCCGGCGAATCTGCGAGCACCTTGGCTGCCGCCTGACCTGCTCACTCTCCCTCTTCTCTTTCCTTCCCTTCCCTTCCCTTCTGATGACGAGAGGTCGAGGCTGCGGGCGGCGTGGTGCGAGGGAGACGAGGAGAGAGGTCCACGGCGGCGCGGTCTGAGGGGCGTCGACGGCGGCGAGGTCTGCGGGGCGTTGGTGGCGGTGAAGTGGGCGGGGCTGCGAGGTCTGGTGGAGGGAGAGGTCGGGGAGAGGGCTGGGGCGAGCGGGCTGGGATGCGGGAGGACGGGGGTTGAGGGCGCGGGTGCGGTGGAGAGGCGGCTAGGTCATCTACACGGCAGCGGACGCAATTTATATGCGTAAACATGAAATGACGAAAATGCCCTCCATGGGTCGTCGGAATTACGCGCGGTGGCATGAACGGGACGAAACTATTCATTGCTACAGGATCACCTCTTCGATCCGACGACCGTAGTCGTCCCAGGGCTCGATCCGATGGCCCAGATTGCATCAAGCAAAACGATCCAACGGCCAGGAATCCCAAACGGCTGAGGAGCCGGGAGGATGACTGTCATCCTTATTTCTCGATTCCACAAGGCATATGCAAGCACCTTAAAGAAGCAGGGGACTGGGAGTTTGCTGATTGGAGCTTATGGTCAATGATAATACTCAGGGTCCAAGTAACCCCAACATGATCCAAACTCTTCGTGCAAAGTTACAATTAAAGAACATATGCTCCCTTTATTTCTCTGACATACCTAAAGCAAAGTGCACAATTTAGGCCAAAGTCAATCTTCCAATGTCTCATGTTAATCATATCTGTTTCGTTTAAACAATCTACGAGAACAAGCCACACACAAAAATCTGTCTAGGACACATCTAGATATGAATTAGACAAACTGCATAAAAGCTCTTTGCTTTGGGAGGCACCTTCTTCTCCAGAGTTTTCTAAAAATAGGGGTAGCATGTGCTACCTTCAAACATGAGCAAGTAAGAGCCAAATGTCAAACAAATTAGCCCACTAGACCTGTTCATGGTCTCTCCCACAAAAAGGATACAAAACGAACAGGTGATTTCGTAGTTATAGGCACAAATCTCCTGCATCCATAGAATCATTTTTTGACATCAATAGACACAAGCGCTCATATACACGCGCATACATTCACCTCTATGAACGCACACACGCACACCCTATCCCTATGAGCATCTCCGAAAAACTAAGCCGACATATTATCTTGAGATTTATGAAGTCACTGTAGGCGCCTCGTCGTCGACAGAAACGTCTCTTCCCACTAAATGTGCATCGCCAAAAATCCTAAAATAAATCCAAAAATAAATGCGAGCACCAAGATTTGAACCCTGGTGGGCTGGAGAAACCAGCAGTCCCTATAACCATCCAACCACAGGTTGGTTCGCGCATCTACAGAATCCCCGAAGTGGCACTCCTAATCGTTATCCCTAAACTGGCCGTAATCAGGGGTATAAGTCACGTACAGCTACTGTATTGGTGGAAGGCGCTCGACGATAAAGTGGCTGTAGCTGCCAATGTGACAATTCAGTAAGCTGTAGTAGTAGCAGTTGTTGTGATGTTGCTTTCCAGTTTGAGTCCTCACTAGGGCGCTAAAGTGCCACCCGTGGCACGAGCGAGGTCTGGGTGCTGGTAGATCATTAGTACCGGTTGGTAACACCAACTGGTCCTAAATGTTTATGGGGTTTTGGTTTTATTTTTTATTTTTTCATTAATTTTGTGTTTTTCATTTAATTCTTTTTTGTTTGCTGGTATTTTACGTTACTACATATTGTACATGTTATGCATATATATAAATAGATTTTTTCATAGAACCGATCATATATATATATATATATATATATATATATATATATATCATCGAATGTCTCACAACCACCATTAATTATTCACACATACACATGTATGTATATATATAATTTCTCATACATGTTGCCTTGGTGCCTTCAGAGCACAATGACAAGTGGTTCATGGGGCGGTAGCGGGTAATAGTATTCTTCTTTGGGATCTATGACCCGGTCGAGCAAAAATCCCGCTATTTCCTCTTGAAGTGTTAGTATGCGCTCCGTTTCTAGGAGTTGATCCCACACCTTTTTAAACTGTTAAGAAGGAGATCAATATGTATGTGTATTAGTTGTGTGATTAGATATCGATAATGATGTAAATATTATGAATAGTGTTCTGGCAAACGTACCCATTTCTGTCTATCAGATTTGCTTCTTTCGGACTCCATCATGCGAATATTCTCGCAAACGTAGTATGCACAGAGATCAGTCCCCGAAGCCTGCTTCAGGGCCTTTACGAGAATGGAATTTAATCAGATAATAATTAATCAAGCATGATAATTAATTAGTGGTATTGAAACAAGAATTGAAGAGATGGTAAGCTAGCTAGTAATACTTAATTACTTACCTTGGGTCGAAACCAAAACAGTTTTTGTCGCCATTTGCCTGGAGTCACCTTGATGAACTTTGCCCAAGCCCTGCCCGCCAGCAAAGAAAATGAATAAAGGGGTTATTAAATAGTTGATATCAGGAAATGACGAACTAATTAAATAGGCCGAGATATAGTTAATAATGATTGAAATTACCTGCCGACTATCCCCTTCACAATGGCAAAGTCACTTTCTTCCTTATGTAGCGAGTCGAGTACTTCAACTGTTCCTTTATCAACTTTAATGACTAACAAGATCTAGTGGTAATTGCATGCGCAAACATTTGCATGTCTTAATTAAGCGGGCATATGCGCAACACTAATCAACTAGCCTAAACCCTATACACTTAATTATTAACATCTAGCTAGCTAGTAAGCAAAAACAGAATTTGTACTACAAGACAGTGTGACTCACCTGAAATTGTAAGGAAGTAGTATATCTTCATTGCTATTGAGGCGCTTGAAGAACTCTAGCATTCTTTCCTCTAAACTTGCTCGACAACTTGGAATTTTCTATGTGTATTCATTAACGGTATTTGGGTCAATGAACCCAATGCCATAGCGTCCAGATTTTTTTTCATTTCATACATCTTCATCTTGCATAATACCACAGAAAAGAATATAGTGAGGATAATTACAGGTAATGATTGATCAAAATGATCACTACAGCTAGTTTGAGACTTAAATTACAGAAAGAAATCACTTACATACAATAGCAACTGACGAGAGATTTGTCGAGTGAGTCTTGATTGTATAACTGAAATAGTTCTGAATACTCAACGAACAGAGCTTTCTCATGGAAGTAATGCTCCTCCTTGACATTCACCATGAGGGACTCTCGATTGGAAATCTTGGTAATGTTCATGTACTACTGATGCAATTCATACATTCTCGTTGGGAGGTTCTTGACCTCCTCGGGCTTGACCAAAGGTTGGCCCCGGACATATTTCCGTTTTATTTCCTCCTCTCTAAGAGGAGACATGGGCTCGATCTCGAGGAGTTGTCCAACACTGATATCAAGCATTTTAGCCTGCCTTATATGCTCCTCGGTTATTATAATATTGTTTAGCTGGGGAACGGTTTGCCCACAATAATATAGGACGCGCGTACTCTCATGTGTTGTTGGCACAACAAGCGGGGGGATCGATTGCGCCGCCTGTTCTCCCAGCTGGGGAACAGTTTTCCCGCATTTTTTGCCAGCTGCTTGTTGGCTCGAGCTCGAGCTCGCTTCCTTCTGTAGTCGTCCTCGATGTGCCTTCCTGATTTGGCACTCATAGTCTAAGTCAACAGGCTTGGGAGCTGGTGGTCTAGCCATACGAATGAAGTGGTCAATCTTTTCCTCAGGCACTTTCTCCCTTGGCGGCGGTGCCGGTTTCGGTCCAAAATGGGCATCCACTTGGGCCTTCACTATGGCTTCATTTTGCTCCTCGGTCATGTCGTAAGGCCTCTAGGGAAGAGGAGCGAGGCTTGGACCATATTTATATCGCTTGCCTCCGCCTGTACCTCCTGTACTACCTTGACTCATACCGCTACGCACCATAGCTGCGGCGTGTCTCTGCTGCGATTGCTGAGGCGGCGGAGATGGCTGACGTGGCTGAGTTGGAGCAGGAGTCTGCTCACGCATTGGTGGACTTGGAGGAGCGGGAGTCTGCTGACACGGTGGCGGACTTCAAGGAGGAGTCGGCTCACACGTTCGTGGACCTGGAGGAGCGGGAGTCTGCTGACATGGTGGCGGACTTCGAGGAGGAGTCGGCTCATGCGTTTGTGGACTTGGAGAAGCGGGAGTCTGCTGACTCGGTGGCAGACGTCGAGGAGGTGTCGGCTGACGCGGTGTCGGTGGCCTTCGAAAGATGATGCAATCCTTTCTCCATAGGATGATACGATGTATGGCCTCTCCCAATGTGTGCTCATCGTCACCTCCAGGAATGTCAAGCTCTAGCCCCGAATATTGGTCCACTACCTCATCAACCAAAACACGAGCATAGCCCGCTGGAATCAGGGTGCAATGGAAGGTTGCTTCGGGGGTATTTGTAAAAGCAACGGCGTCTGCCACCTTGCTACCTCTTTTAGCACTGCGTTGGTTTTCCCCGAAGAGGAAGGGATGATGCAGCAAAGTAGCGTAAGTATTTCCCTCAGTTTTTGAGAACCAAGGTATCAATCCAGTAGGAGGCTACGCGCGAGTCCCTCGTACCTGCACAAAACAAATAAATCCTCGCAACCAACGCAAATAGGGGTTGTCAATCCCTACAGGGCCACTTACGAGAGTGAGATCTGATAGATATGATAAGATAATATTTTTGGTATTTTTATGATAAAGATGCAAAGTAAAATAAAGGCAAAGTAAAATAGCAAAGTAAATAACTAAGTAGTAGGAGATCAATATGATAAATATAGACCCAGGGGCCATAGGTTTCACTAGTGGCTTCTCTCGAGAGCATAAGTATTCTACGGTGGGTGAACAAATTACTGTTGAGCAATTGACAGAATTGAGCATAGTTATGAGAATATCTAGGTATGATCATGTATATAGGCATCACGTCCGAGACAAGTAGACCGACTCCTTCCTGCATCTACTACTATTACTCCACTCATCGACCGCTATCCAGCATGCATCTAGAGTATTAAGTTAAAACAGAGTAATGCCTTAAGCAAGATGACATGATGTAGAGGGATAGACTCATGCAATATGAAGAATACCCTATCTTGTTATCCTCAATGGCAACAATACAATACGTGCCTTGCTGCCCTTACTGTCACCGGGAAAGGACACCGCAAGATTGAACCCAAAGCTAAGCACTTCTCCCATTGCAAGAAAGATCAATCTAGTAGGCCAAACCAAACTGATAATTCGAAGAGACTTGTAAAGATAACCAATCATACATAAAAGAATTCAGAGAAGATTCAAATATTATTCATAGATAGACCTGATCATAAACCCACAATTCATCGGTCTCAACAAACACACCGCAAAAACAAGATTACATCGAATAGATGTCCACAAGAGAGGCGGAGAACATTGTATTGAGATCAAAAAACAGAGAAGAAGCCATCTAGCTACTAACTATGGACCCGTAGGTCCGAAGTAAACTACTCACACTTCATCGGAGAGGCTATGGTGTTGATGTAGAAGCCCTCCGTGATCGATGCCCCCTCCGGCGGAGCTCCGGAACAGGCCCCAAGATGGGATCTCGTGGATACAGAAAGTTACGGCGGTGGAATTAGGGTTTTGGCTCCTTCTCTGATCGTTTGGGGGTACGTGGGTATATATAGGAGGAAGAAGTACGTCGGTGGAGCAACAGGGGGCCCACGAGGGTGGAGGGCGCGCTTGGGGGGGGGGCAGGCGCACCCCCCTACCTCGTGGCCTCCTGTTGATTGGCTTGACATAGGGTCCAAGTCTCCTAAGTTGTATTCGGTGAGAAAATCACGTTCCCGAAGGTTTCATTCCATTTGGACTCCGTTTGATATTCCTTTTATTCGAAACCCTAAAACAGGCAAAAAAACAGCAATTCTGGGCTGGGCCTCAGGTTAATAGGTTAGTCCCAAAAATAATATAAAAGTGGATAATAAAGCCCAATAATGTCCAAAACAGTAGATAATATAGCATGGAGCAATCAAAATTGTAGATACGTTGGAGATGTATCACACCTTCATGGATATGTTCTTCATTTTGAAGTGTAGCTCACAGTTAGTGTTCTCTATGATGTCATCCACAGGGTATGTATCCAGCAATGTGTCGCCCGGGCGGAACCAACGCTGCTTCTCGGCATGGATGGGACGGTGCTATCTCATCCGCTTGCTGCTGCCGCTGCTGAGACCCCCTTTCCTGGCTAAGTGAGTCGATCTGCTGCTGCTGTCGCTGGAATTTGAGTGCCAAGTCTGTGTGCCTTGCTTCTAGGCCTTGAAGGTGTTCTGCTTCCTGCTTCCTCTGCTCCTCCTCTAGCTTCCTCTTCTCCTCCTCCTCCATCTTCTTTCTTGCACGGCACCTGTAGTCGTCGTTCCATTCCGAAAATCCCTCATACCAGGGAATAACGCCCTTGCCTCGTGTTCTTCCCGGGTGTTCAGGATTTCCCAGGGCACGCGTAAGCTCGTCGTTCTCTCTGTTGGGCGTGAACACCCCCTTTGGAGCATCTTCTATTGCGTCAAGTAACTTTTGTTCGACTCCTTTTAGACTTGCCTTCGTCAAAACCATGCCTGTCTCCTGGTCCAACGCCCCCCATGCGCATAGAACCAAGTTATGCACCTGGGGGGCCAGCTCCTAGCAACCGGAGTGACCCCTGCATCCTCCATCTCTTGCTCAGACTTATCCCACTTAGGCATTCCCACCGCGTAGCCACCTGGCCCCAGCCCATGGAACTGCGTCTTTTTTGTGGCATTGGCCTTGTTTTTTGTCGACCGTTCCTTAGATAATTCCGATTCCTTGAATTTCACGAAAGCGGGCTAGTGTTCTCTTTGCTTCTCCAGTGTTCCCTTGAATTCAGGATTCTTCCTTTCTATAGCTTTGTAGTTGGCCCATACAGTTTTCTTGTGGGTATTGAATGCAATTGACATCTTCTTAAGAGCAGCGTCGTTGACTTTCTGCACATCTGCATCAGTGAAATAATCTAGTAGGGTGAAATGTTCCATCAGAGATTCCCAAAGCTTTTATTTTGCTCTGTCGTCGACCCAAGTAACATCTGGACGTTTAGTTTTGGCTCTTTCCATTCTTGAATGGAGATCGGGAGTTGGTCCTTCACAAGAACTCCACACCGACGAACGAACTTGTTCGCAATGTTCTTAGGCGTGAGGGGTTTGCCACTAGCTTTGATGGAATCGATGTTGTACTTTACACCCTCCTTCAACTTTTTTCCCGGGCCTCGCTTTGTCCTGCTGTCTGTAGAAGCAGATTTGCTTGATCTGGAGGGCTGAAAGAAGAAAGATCGATTCATTAATATATCTTCAAATAAAAAAACATGTGATGATCACCAGATGCCTGCTTATATAAATATACCTCGCCGGTAGTCTTTGTTATTTAAAGATCAACATTGTCTGCGTCATCATAATCATAATCATAGTTCATGACTTCATCATCTCGGTCGTCCTAATCGAATATCTTATCATCACCCTCCCCGGTATTGTTCAGATATTGGGAGCCGTAATCTGCTTCATTCAGATCATTTGGTTGTGTATGATCTCGTATGATCTCGAACAGGGACTCTTCTCCCTCTCTACCGGTATTGTCCGCCATAGCTTTTATTTAATCCAGAAGAAATATAAAACAATTTAGTATTCAAATTACAATTCATGGATGCAATCAATAAGGAAAAATTGAATCATATAATACATAATATGCATCGTCTCGAATAATATATAATCTTGAATACATCGTGTCGAATAATATATAATCTCGAATACATCGTCTTGAATAATATATAATCTCGAATACATCGTCTCGAAAAATCACTGCCTAAGTAGCTAATAAAGATCGAATACTACAGAAGAACCTAGGCCACTCGCGGTTCCTGGGGCGCGGGTGGTGGACACCCAAAGAGAAGGAACCATCACAGGATCATATCTCCGGTCATCTGCCTAAAGAACCTGCCAGGTATTGGAGAACCTGACATCCATAGCAGCCATGTAGTGATGGACGTGCTCGTCTTCCTCCCTGACACGGCGACGCACCACCTCCGACGGGGCCGGCTCCCTCTGCACCGAATGTGGCCCACGTGAATGCCACCAAAGGAGATCAGGGTCGACGATGGGACCCGGGTTCCTCACCAAGCAGCGAGCCCCTGAAGGTAGCACCTCTCAGTGCCAGCCCGGCGGAGCCCAGTCCCAGACATGGGTCCTTTGAAGCAGGACGCCGTCGCGAACAGGTCGACGGTGAGGATGCGGGCCGGGCATCGTCGAGGAAAAAATACTATACGCCGCAAAAGTTACATTTTTTAAATTATTGGATTGTGACTTATATGCAAATTCTAGATTTCTATAACTAAAATTATAAGAAACTAAAAACTAACATTTCTAACATTTCTATAACAATTTCAAATTGATCTAATTCATCTAGCTAAAACTAACATTTCTAAAATTTCTAACAATTTGAAACTAATCTAATTCATCTAGCTAAAACTAACATTTCTAACATTTCTAACATTTCTATAACATTTCTAACATTTCTATAACAATTTGAAATTAATCTAATTCATCTAGCTAAAACTAACATTTCTAACAATTCTATAACATTTCTATATACTATTTGACATTTATCTAATCTAATTAATTATTTCATCTAAAACATTTGTAAAAAAACAGAAAAAACTGAAAACAGAATTGTGTATGTGTGCGTGTGTGTGTGTGTGTGCGTGTGTGTGTGTGCGCGCGCGTGCGTGTGTGTGTGTGCGCACGCAATGGCTTCGATTGGAGGGAGGAGAGGGGCCGGGGAGAGGGGCTCACAGCACGGGCGACGGCGAGGCAGAGGGGACGGCGATGGGGGCAGCGACGAGGGGCGGCGGCGACGGGGCATAGGAGAAGAAGAAGCAGAGGGAGAACGAACTAACGAATTTTTTTGAAGGATTTTCTTATATAGAACACCCCTTTAGTACCGGTTGGAGCCACCAACCGGTACTAAAGGTCTGTTTTGGCCAGGCGAAGCGGCGGGAAGCGCACCCCCTTTAGTACCGGGTGGTGGCACCAACCGGTACTAAAGACCCCCCCCCTTTAGTACCGGTTGGAGGTACGACCCGGTACTAAAGGGGGTGCGCTGGCGCAGGTGCGGTGCGGCAAGTTTAGTCCCACCTCGCTAGCCGAGGGGCGTCCGCACTGGTTTATAAGCCCCAGTGCGACAGCTCCCTCGAGCTCCTCTCCAAAGCAGGCCTACTGGGCCTATCTGTTCTCTGCTACCCTGTGGGCCTTCTAGGTCTTTGCGGGCCTACATCCTGGCCCAATAAAACATTGGGTTTCTAGTTGTATGCAGGCCGCTCTAGCCCAGTAGGCGGGCTTTTTTATTTTTTTATTTTTTTATTTTATTTATTTTTGTTTTATTTATTTTTGAGTTGTTTTTTGCTGTATTTAGAGTTTCTTTGTGAATATTTTTGCTTTAGGTACAAAAAATTATTAACTTTCTATTAGTGGCGGTAGTTTTCAAATTTGAATAGTTTAAATTTTGAATTATTTGAAATTTGTGTGAATCACTAGTTTGTGAATAACTTAACTTTGAAATTAGATTTTTCAGTGATTCTTTTTTATTATGTTTAATATTAGTGTGTTTTATCATTATATTCAATTTGGTAATGCTTAGGTTATTTAAAAAATGAAATGCCTTTGTAACAGTTCAGTTTTCATCCGAAACCTTGATACTTCGAAAGGGATTGTCCATTTTGTACACGAAGTGCATCCAGTTTTTGCGGTAACCCTCTCTACTTTTTGCACATGCTATGTGGGTGAAATTATGATACCATGCCAACTTTCAACCATTTCTGAGTTCATTTGAAGTGTTTTTCAATTTTAGGGTCATTTAGCTAAAAAATCAGTAAATGCATGAAAGAATTTGTTTGCACATAAAATTTCTTTGCGTTTCAAATGCCAAAACACATAACTACCCTAACTATTACAGAGATTCCCTCCTGGGTGTGAAACATAGAAGAAAGTGATGATAGTGAAGCCGATCACATCCCAGATCTTTGGGTGTGAAACTTTTTCTTCGCGTGTGTCCCTTTGCGCCATAGCCATGGAAAATCTTCATCATTTAACGGGATGCTCGGGTCAATACTCACTGTGAATGGAGCAATTTCATCAAAATTTTCATAATCTTCTGACATGTCTGTCTTGTCATCCATTCCCATGATGTTTCTCTTCCCAGAAAGAACTATGTGGCGCTTTGGCTCATCGTATGATGCATTCGCTTCCTTATCTTTTCTTTTTCTTGGCTTGGTAGACATGTCCTTCACATAGAAAACCTGTGCCACATCATTGGCTAGGACGAATGGTTCGTCTGCATACGCAAGATTGTTGAGATCCACTGTTGTCATTTCGTACCGCGGGTCTTCTGTCACCCCGCCTCGTGTCATATTGACCCATTTGCACCGAAACAAAGGGACCTTCAAACCACGTCCATAGTCAAGTTCTCATATGTCCTCTATGTAACCATAATATGTTTCCTTTCCCGTCTTGGTGGTTGCATCAAAGCGGACACCACTGTTTTGGTTGGTGCTCATCTTATCTTGGGTGATCGTGTAAAATGTATTACCATTTATCTCGTACCCTTTAAAAGTCATTATATTCGAAGATGGTAACTGGGACAGCGAGTACAGGTCATCTTCAATAGAGGGACGCATGGTACGTGTCTGCAACCAGCCGGCGAAACTCCTGGTTTGTTCATGTGTAATCCAGTCATCAGACCGCTCCGGGTGTTTGGAGCGTAGAAAATTCTTGTGTTCGTCCATATACGGAGCCACCAAGGCGGAATTCTGTAGAACTGTGTAGTGTGCTTCAGTGAGAGAATGTCCGTCCATACATTATTTGATTCCCTCCTAGCGTGCCTTTTCCATCCAGTCTACCCTTATGTCGCGATTCAGGAACACCAATCGACTTAAGGCCAGGAATAAAGTCAATACAAAACTCAATGACCTCCTCGTTTTCATGGCCCTTGGAGATGCTTCCTTCTAGCCTAGCACGGTTATGAACATATGTCTTTAAGACTCCCATGAACCTCTCAAAAGGGAACATATTGTGTAGAAATACAGGACCTAAAATGTTAATATCTTCGCATAGGTGAACTAGGACGTGCGTCATGATGTTGAAGAAGGATGGTGGGAACACCAACTCGAAACTGACAAGACATTGCACCAAATCATTCTCTAACCTTGGTATGATTTCTGGATCGATTACCTTCTGAGAGATTGTATTGAGGAATGCACATAGCTTCACAATGGCTAATCGAACGTTATCCGGTAGAAGCCCCCTCAATGCAACCGGAAGCAGTTGCGTCATAATCACGTGGCAGTCATGAGACTTTAGGTTCTGAAACTTTTTCTCTGCCATGTTTATTATTCCCTTTATATTCGACAAGAAGCCAGACGGTATCTTAATACTGAGTAGGCATTCAAAGAAGATTTCCTTCCCTTCTTTGGTAAGAGCGTAGCTGGCATGACCCTGATGTATGCCATCTTTTACGTGCATACGTTGCTGGTCCTCCCGTGCCTTAGGTGTATCTTTTGTCTTCCCATACACGCCCAAGAAGCCAAGCAGGGTCACACAAAGATTCTTCGTCACGTGCATCATGTCGATTGCGGAGCGGACCTCTAGGTCTTTCCAATAGGGCAGGTCCCAGAATATAGATTTCTTCTTCCACATGGGTGCGTGTCCGTCAGCGTCATTCGGAACAGGCTGTCTGCCAGGACCCTTTCCAAAGACTACCTTCAAATACTTGACCATATCATGTACATCAGCACCAGTACGGTGGCGAGGCTTCGTCCGATGACCCGCATCACCTTTGAAATGCTTGCCTTTCTTTCTTACGGGTTGCCTGCTCGGAAGAAATTGACGATGTCCCAGGTACACATTCTTCCTACAATTATCCAAATATATACTGTCGGTATCATCCAAACAGTGCATGCATGCGCGGTATCCCTTGTTTGTCTGTCCCGAAAGGTTACTGAGAGCAGGCCAATCATTGATGACAACGAACAACAATGCCTTTAGGTCAAATTCTTCCCCATGTGCTCATCCCATGCATGTACACATGTTCCATTCCACAGCTGTAAGAGTTCTTCAACTAATGACCTTAGGTACACATCAATGTTGTTACCGGGTTGCTTAGGGCCTTGGATGAGCACTGGCATCATAATGAACTTCCTCTTCATGCACAACCAAGGAGGAAGGTGATAACCCACAAGTATAGGGGATCGCAACAGTTTTCGATAAGTAAGAGTGTCGAACCCAATGAGGAGCTAAAGGCAGAACAAATATTTCCTCAAGTTCTATTGACCACCGATACAACTCTACACACGCTTGATGTTCGCTTTACCTAGAACAAGTATGAAACTAGAAGTACTTTGTAGGTGTTGTTGGATAGGTTTGCAAGATAATAAAGAGCAAGTAAATAAAAGGTAGGGGCTGTTATAAGTAAAGAAGCAATAAAGTAAATATAGAGAGTGTGGAAAAGTGGTGGTAGGAGTTGTGAAATTGTCCCTAAGCAATTGACTACTTTACTAGACCGATAGCAAGTATTATGTGGGAGAGGCCACTGCTAGCATGTCATCCCTGACTTGGAATTCTATGCACTTATGATTGGAACTATTAGCAAGGATCCGCAACTACTAATGTTCATTAAGGTAAAACCCAACCATAGCATTAAGATATATTGGTCCCCCTTCAATCCCGTATGCATCAATTTCTATGCTAGATTGAAGCTTCTGTCACTCTTGCCCTCCAATACATAGTCCTATCAACATACAACTAACCCTAGGGTGTGATCCACGTGCGCGCTCATATGATGGGCACCAAAGGACAGCAGCATAACCACAAGAAAATTAAATCAATCACAGTAATTCATCAACCACCGATAGGACAACGAGAATCTACTCAGACATCATAGGATGGCAACACATCATTGGATAATAATATGAAGCATAAAGCACCATGTTCAAGTAGAGGGTACATCGGGTTGCAGGAGAGTGGACCGCTGTACATAGAGGGGGGAAGGTGACGGAGATGTTGGTGAAGATGGCGGAGGTGTTGGTGTAGATCGCAGTGATGATGATGATGGCCACGGCAGCGTTCCGGCGCCACCGGAAGAGAAGGGGAGAGGGGGCCCCTTCGTCTTCTTCTTCCTTGACCTCCTCCCTATATGGGAGAAGGGTTTCCCCTCTGGTTCTTGGCCTCCATGGCATGGGAGGGGCGAGAGCCCCTCCGAGATTGGATATGTCTCTCTGTCTCTCTCTGTTTCTGCGTTCTCTGATTCTACCCTTTCACCGTTTCTTATATTCCTGGAGATCCGTAACTCCGATTGGGCTGAAATTTTAACATGATCTCTATCCGGATATTAGCTTTCTTGCGGCGAAAGAAGGGCATCAACCTCCTTATGAGGTGGCCACGAGGGTCAGGGGCGCGCCCCCTGCCTCGTGGCCCCCTCGGCACCATGTCGCGTGGATTTTTCTTCCCAAGAATCATATATATTCCAAAAAAATCCCCGTCAGTTTTTATCCCGTTTGGACTCCGTTTGATATGGATATTCTGTGAAACAAAAAACATGCAACAAACAGGAACTGGCACTGGGCACTGGATCAATATGTTAGTCCCAAAAATAGTATAAAAAGTTGCCAAAAGTATATGAAAGTTGTGGAATATTGGCATGGAACAATCAAAAATTATAGATATGACGGAGACGTATCAGCATCCCCAAGCTTAATTCCTGCTCGTCCTCGAGTAGGTAAATGATAAAAAAGATAATCTTTGATGTGGAATGTTGCCTAGCATAATCTTGATCACATATCTAATCATGGCATGAATATTAAGACACGAGTGATTCAAAGCAATAGTCTATCATTTGACATAAAAATAATAATACTTCAAGCCTACTAATAAAGCAATCATGTCTTTTCAAAATAACATGGCGAAAGAAAGTTATCCCTACAAAATCATATAGTCTGGCTATGCTCCATCTTCACCACACAAAATATTCAAATCATGCACAACCCCGATGACAAGCCAAGCAATTGTTTCATACTTTTGACGTTCTCAACCCTTTTCAACTTTCACGCAATACATGAGCGTGAGCCATGGACATAGCACTATAGGTGGAATAGAATGGTAATTGTGGAGAAGACAAAAAGGAGAAGATAGTCTCACATCAACTAGGCGTATCAACGGGCTATGGAGATGCCCATCAATAGATATCAATGTGAGTGAGTAGGGATTGCCATGCAACAGATGCACTAAGAGTTATAAGTCTCAGACCGAAAACTAAGTGGGTGTGCATCCAACTTGCTTGCTCATGAAGACCTCGGGCATTTGAGGAAGCCCATCATCGGAATATACAAGCCAAGTTCTATAATGAAAATTCCCACTAGTATATGAAAGTGATAACTCAAGAGACTCTCTATATAAAGAACATGGTGCTATTCCGAAGCACAAGTGTGGTAAAAGGATAGTAACATTGCCCCTTCTCTCCTTTTCTCTCTTTTTTTTGTTTTATTTTTTTATTTTTTTGATGGGCTTCTTTGGCCTCTTTTTTTCATTTGGGCTTCTTTGGCCTCTTTTATTTATTTTTAAAGTCTGGAGTCTCATCCCGATGTGGGGGAATCATAGTCTCCATCATCCTTTCCTCACTCGGGCAATGCTCTAATAATGATGATCATCACATTTTTATTTACTTATAACTCAATATTACAACTCGATACTAGAACAAAGTATGACTCTATATGGATACCTCCAGCGGTGTACCGGGATGTGCAATGATCTAGCGTAGCAATGATATCAAAAAAGGGACAAGCCATGAAAACATCAAGCCAGCTATCTTTCAATCATGCAAAGCAATATGACAATGAATGCTCAAGTCATGTATATGATGATGATGGAGGTTGCATGGCAATATATCTCGGAATGGCGATGGAAATGGCATGATAGGTAGGTATGGTGGCTGTTTTGAGGAAGGTATATGGTGGGTTTATGGTACCGGCGAAAGTTGCGTGATACTAGAGAGGCTAGCAATGATGGAAGGGTGAGAGTGCGTATAATCCATGGACTCAACATTAGTCATAAAGAACTCACATACTTATTGCAAAAGTCTATTAGCTATAGAAATAAAGTACTACGTGCATGCTCCTAGGGGGATAGATTGGTAGGAAAAAACCATCGCTCGTCCTCGACCGCCACTCATAAGGAAGACAATCAATAAATACCTCATGCTCCGACTTTATTACATAATGGTTCACCATACGTGCATGCTACGGGAATCACAAACCTCAACACAAGTATTTCTACTAATCCGCAACTACCCACTGATACGTCTCCGTCGTATCTACTTTTTGAAACACTTTTGCCCTTGTTTTGGAATCTAACTTGCATGATTTGAATGGAACTAACCCGGGCTGACGCTGTTTTCAGCAAAATTGCTATGGTGTTATTTATGTGCAGAAACAAAAGTTCTCGGAATGACCTGAAACTTCACAGAACATCTATTCGGAAATAATAAAAATCCTTGCAAAAGATGAAGACCAGGGGGCCCACCACTTGTCCACGAGGGTGGGGGCGCGCCTGCCCCCCTAGGGCGTGTCCCCTACCTCGTGGGCCCCCTGGAGCTCCTCCGACCTCAACTCCAACTCTATATATTTGGTTTCGGGGAGAAAAAAATCAGAGAGAAGAATTCATCACGTTTTACGATACGAAGCCGCCGCCAAGCCCTAAAACCTCTCGGGAGGGCTGATCTGGAGTCCGTTCGGGGCTCCAGAGAGGGGAATCTGTCGCCATCGTCATCATCAACCATCCTCCATCACCAATTTCATGATGCTCACCATTGTGCGTGAGTAATTCCATCGTAGGCTTGCTGGACGGTGATGGGTTGGATGAGATCTAATGTAATCGAGTTAGTTTTGTTAGGGTTTGATCCCTATTATCCACTATGTTCTGAAATTGATGTTGCTATGACTTTGCTATGCTTAATGCTTGTCACTAGGGCCCGAGTGCCATGATTTCAGATCTGAACCTATTATGTTTTCATCAATATATGAGAGTTCTTGATCCTATCTTGCAAGTCTATAGTCACCTATTATGTGTTATGATCTGTTAACCCCGAAGTGACAATAATCGGGATACTTACCGGTGATGACCGTAGTTTGAGGAGTTCATGTATTCACTATGTGTTAATGCTTTGGTCCGGTACTCTATTAAAAGGAGGCCTTAATATCCCTTAGTTTCCGCTAGGACCCCACTGCCATGGGAGGGTAGGACAAAAGATGTCATGCAAGTTCTTTTCCATAAGCACGTATGACTATATTCGGAATACATGCCTACATTACATTGATGAACTGGAGATAGTTCTGTGTCACCCTATGTTATGATTGATACATGATGAACCGCATCCGAGATACATGCCTACATTACATTTCATATATTGTTCTTCGCTTATTTACTTTTTCGTTGCTATTGCTATCATCACTACAAAATACTGCTACGTCTTGAGCTTGCGTTGGTTTTCCCCGAAGAGGAAGGGATGATGCAGCAGAGTAGCGTAAGTATTTCCCTCAGTTTTTGAGAACCAAGGTATCAATCCAGTAGGAGCCCACGCTCAAGTCCCTCGTACCTGCACAAAGCGATAGCTACTCGCAACAAACGCGATTAGGGGTTGTCAATCCCTTCACGGTCACTTACAAGAGTGAGATCTGATAGATATAATATTTTTTGTATTTTTGGTATAAAGATGCAAAGTAAAAAAGTAAAAGCAAAGTAAAAGGCAAAGCAAGATTAAAGTAATGGAGATTGATATGATGAGAATAGACCCCGGGGCCATAGGTTTCACTAGTGGCTTCTCTCAAGAGCATAAGTATTCTACGGTGGGTGAACAAATTACTATTGAGCAATTGACAGAATTGAGCATAGTTATGAGAATATCTAGGCATGATCATGTATATAGGCATCACGTCCGTGACAAGTAGATCGAAACGATTCTGCATCTACTACTATTACTCCACTCATCGACCGCTATCCAACATGCATCTAGAGTATTAAGTTAAAAACAGAGTAACGCCTTAAGCAAGATGACATGATGTAGAGAGATAAATTCATGCAATATGACCCCATCTTGTTATCCTCGATGGCAACGATACAATACGTGCCTTGCTGCCCCTTCTGTCACTGGGTAAGGACACCGCAAGATCGAACCCAAAGCTAAGCACTTCTCCCATGACAAGAACCACCAATCTAGTTGGCCGAACCAAACGGATAATTCGAAGAGACTTGCAAAGATAACCAATCATACATAAAAGAATTCAGAGAAGATTCAAATATTATTCATAGATAGACTTGATCATAAACCCACAATTCATCGGTCTCAACAAAAACACGGCAAAAAGAAGATTACATCGAATAGATCTCCACAAGAGAGGGGGAGAACTTTGTATTGAGATTCAAAGAGAGAGAAGAAGCCATCTAGCTACTAACTATGGACCCGAAGGTCTGAGTTAAACTACTCACACTTCATCGGAGAGGCTATGATGATGTAGAAGCCCTCCGTGATGACGGCCCTCTTCCAGCGGAGCTCCGGAACAGGCCCCAAGATGGGATCTCGTGGATACAGAAAGTTGCGGCGGTGGAATTAGGTTTTTGGCTCCTGTTCTGATCGTTTGTGGGTACGTGTGTATATATAGGAGGAAGAAGTACGCCGTAGAAGCAACGAGGGGCCCACGAGGCAAGGGGCGCGCCCTGGGGGCGCCCCCCACCCTCGTGACCGCCTCTTTTGTTCCTTGGAGCAGGGTCCAAGTCTCCTGGATCACGTTCGGTGAGAAAATCACGTTCCCGAAGATTTTATTCCGTTTGGATTCCGTTTGATATTCCGTTTCTTCGAAACACTGAAATAGGCAAAAAAAACAGCAATTCTAGGTTGGGCCTCTGGTTAATAGGTTAGTCCCAAAAATAATATAAAAGTGGAAAATAAAGCCCAATATGGTCCAAAACAGTAGATAATATAGCATGGAGCAATCAAAAATTATAGATATGTTGGAGACGTATCAGGCATCCCCAAGCTTAATTCCTGCTCGTCCTCGAGTAGGTAAATGATAAAAAGAGAATTTTTGATGCGGAGTGCTACTTGGCATAATTTCAATGCAAATCTTCTTAATTGTGGTATGAATATTCAGATTAGAAAGATTCAAGACAAAAGTTTATATTGACATAAAAATAATAATACTTCAAGCATACTAACAAAGCTATTATGTCTTCTCAAAATAACATGGCCAAAGAAAGTTATCCCTACAAAATCATATAGTCTGGCTATGCTCCATCGTCACCACACAAAGTATTTAAATTATGCACAACCTCGATGACAAGCCAAGCAATTGTTTCATACTCTAACTTTTTCAAAACTTTTTCAATCTTCACGCAATACATGTGCGTGAGCCATGGATATAGCACTATAGGTGGAATAGAATGGTGGTTATGGAGAAGACAAAAAGGAGGGGAAGATAGTCTCACATCAACTAGGCGTATCAACGGGCTATGGAGATGCCCATCAATAGATATCAATGTGAGTGAGTAGGGATTTCCATGCAACGGATGCACTAGAGCTATAAGTATATGAAAGCTCAAAAAGAAACTAAGTGTGTGTGCATCCAACTTGCTTGCTCATGAAGACCTAGGGCAATTTGAGGAAGCCCATCATTAGAATATACAAGCCAAGTTCTATAATGAAAAATTCCCACTAGTATATGAAAGTGATAACATGAGAGACTCTCTACTATGAAGATCATGGTGCTACTTTGAAGCACAAGTGTGGTAAAAGGATAGTAACATTGTCCCTTCTCTCTTTTTCTCTCATTTTTTTATTTATATATTTTTTTGTTTCGTCCTTTTCTATTTTTTATGGCCTCTTTTTATTTGGGCTTCTTTGGCCTCTTTTTTTTTCGTCCGGAGTCTCATCCCGACTTATGGGGGAATCATAGTCTCCATCATTCTTTCCTCACTGGGACAATGCTCTAATAATGATGATCATCACACTTTTATTTTTCTTATAACTCAACAATTACAACTCGATACTTAGAACAAAATATGACTCTATATGAATGCCTCCGGCGGTCTACCGGGATATGCAATATGACAATGATGAATGTGTCATGATAAACGGAACGGTGGAAAGTTACATGGCAATATATCTCGAAATGGCTATGGAAATGCCATAATAGGTAGGTATGGTGGCTGTTTTGAGGAAGGTATATGGTAGGTGTATGATATCGGCGAAAAGTGCGCGGTATTAGAGAGGCTAGCAAAGGTGGAAGGGTGAGAGTGCGTATAATCCATGGACTCAACATTAGTCATAATGAATTCATATACTTATTGCAAAAATCTAGAAGTTATCAAAGCAAAGTATTACGCACATGCTCCTAGGGGGATAGATTGGTAGGAAAAGACCATCGCTCTTCCCCGACCGCCACTCATAAGGAAGACAATCGATAAATAAATCATGCTCCGACTTCATCACATAACGGTTCACCATACATGCATGCTACGGGAATCACAAACCTTAACACAAGTATTCTTTAAATTCACAACTACTCAACTAGCATGACTTTAATATTATCACCTCCATATCTCAAAACAATTATCATGCTTCAATCTTTTCTTAGTATTCAACACACTCAAAAGAAAGTTTCACAAATCTTGAATACCAAGCATATTATTATTAAGCAAATTACCATGCTATTAAGAGACTCTCAAAATAATTTAAGTGAAGCATGAGAGATCAATAGTTTCTTTAAAACAAATCCATCACCGTGCTCTAAAAGATCTAAGTGAAGCACATAGAGCAAAATTATAACGCTCAAAAAGATATAAGTGAAGCGCATAGAGCAAAATTACTTAGCTCAAAAGATATAAGTGAAGCACATAGAGTATTCTATCAAATTTTAGTTCATGTATGGCTCTCTCAAAAGGTGTGTACAGCAAGGATGGTTGTGGCATACTAAGACACAAAGACACAAATAATACAAGAAGCTCCAAGCAAAACACATATCATGTTGGTGAATAAAAATATAGCTCCAAGTAAATTACCGATGGAAGTGGACGAAAGAGGGGATGCCTTCCGGAGCATCCCCAAGCTTTGACTTCTTGGTGTCCTTGGATTATCTTGGGGGTGCCATGGGCATCCCCAAGCTTAGGCTCTTGCCACTCCTTGTTCCATGATCCATCAAAATAATTTACCCAAAACTTGAAAACTTCACAACACAAAACTCAAAGTAGAAAACTCGTGAGCTCCGTTAGCGAAAGAAAACAGAAGACAACTTCAAGGTACTGTAATAAACTCATTCTTTATTTATATTGGTGTTAAACCTACTGTATTCCAACTTCTCTATGGATTATAAACTATTTTACTAGCCATAGATTCATCAAAATAAGCAAACAACCCACGAAAAACAGAATCTGTCAAAAACAGAACAGTCTGTAGTAATCTGTAGCTAGCGAAAGATATGGAACCCCAAAAATTCTAAAATAAATTGTTGGACGTGAGGATTTATCTATTAATCATCTTAAAAAATAATTAACTAAATAGCATTCTTCAAATAAAAATTACAGCAGTTCTCGTGAGCGCTAAAGTTTCTTTTTTTACAGCAAGTTCAACAAGACTTTCCCCAAGTCTTCCCAATGGTTCTACTTGGCACAAACACTAATTAAACACAAAAAACACAACCAAAACAGAGGCTAAATCATTTATTTATTACTAATCAGGATCAAAAAGCAAGGAATAAAAATAAAATTGGGTTGCCTCCCAACAAGCGCTATCGTTTAACGCCCCTAGCTAGGCATAAAAGCGAGGATAGATCTAGCTATTGCCATCTTTGGCAGGCAATCCATAAGTGGCTCTCATGATAGTTTCATATGGTAATTTTATTTTCTTTTTGGAAAATTGTTCCATGCCCTTTTTTAATGGAAATTGAAATCTAATAATCCCTTCCTTCATATCAATAATCGCACCAACCGTTCTAAGGAAAGGTCTACCAAGAATAATAGGGCAAGAAGGATTGCAATCTATATCAAGAACAATGAAATCTACGGGCACATAATTCCTATTTGCAACAATAAGAACATCATTAGTCCTTCCCATAGGTTTCTTAACAGTGGAATCCGCAAGATGCAAGTTTAGAGAGCAATCATCAAAATTACGGAAATCTAGCAAATCACACAAAGTCTTGGGAATAGTAGAGACACTAGCACCCAAATCACACAAAGCATAAAACTCACGATCTTTAATTTTAATCTTAATAGTTGGTTCCCACTCATCATAGAGTTTTCTAGGGGTAGAAACTTTCAACTCAAGTTTTTCTTCATAAGATTGCATTAAGGCATCAACAATATGTTCGGTGAAGGCTTTATTTCGACTATAAGCATGTGGAGAATTTAGCACGGATTGCAACAAGGAAATACAATCAATTAAAGAGCAACTTTCATAATTAAATTCCTTGAAATCCAATATAGTGGGTTTAGCAACATCTATATTTTTATTTATTTTAATCCCACTTTCATCAATTTCATCATTAAGATCTAAATAATCTGAATTTTTAGAACGCCTTCTAGGTAAAGGAAGATCATATTCAGTTTCATCAAGATTCATATTGCAAAACAAAGATTTAATAGGGGACACATCAATAACTTTTAGATCTTCATCTTGATTTTCATAGGAATTGGAAGAACACGCTTTAATAAAGGCATCTTTGGAAGCACGCATCCTAGCGGTTCTTTCCTTGCACTCATCAATGGAAATTCTCATGGCTTTGAGAGACTCATTGATATCATGCTTAGGAGGAATAGATCTAAGCTTTAAAGAATCAACCTCAAGACAAATTCTATCAATGTTTCTAGCCAAATCATCAACTTTAAGCAATTTCTCCTCAAGCAAAGCATTAAAATTCTTTTGTGAATTCATAAACTCTTTAACACTAGTCTCAAATTCAGAGGGCATCTTATTATAATTTCCATAAGAGTTGTTGTAGGAATTCCCATAATTATTAGAAGGATTACTAGGATATGGCCTAGGATTAAAATTCCCTCTATAAGCGTTGTTACCAAAATTATTCCTACCAACAAAATTCACATCCATAGATTCATTGTTGTTCTCAATCAAAGTAGACAAAGGCATATCATTAGGATCAGAAGAAACACTCTTAGTAGCAAATAATTTCATAAGTTCATCCATCTTTCCACTCAACACATTAATTTCTTCTATCGCATGCACTTTTTTATTAGAAGATCTTTCAGTATGCCATTGAGAATAATTAACCATAATATTATCTAGGAGTTTAGTAGCATCTCCTAAAGTGATTTCCATAAAAGTGCCTCCCGCGGCCGAATCTAAAAGATTTCTAGAAACTAAATTCAATCCAGCATAAAAATTTTGTATGATCATCCACAAATTCAAACCATGAGTAGGGCAATTACGTATCATTAATTTCATTCTCTCCCAAGCTTGTGCAACATGTTCATGATCAAGTTGTTTAAAGTTCATAATATCGTTCCTAAGAGAGATGATTTTAGCGGGAGGAAAATACTTAGAGATAAAAGCATCTTTGCACTTGTTCCATGAATCAATACTATTCTTAGGCAAAGACAAAAACCAAGCTTTAGCACGATCTCTAAGCGAAAAAGGAAATAGCTTCAATTTAACGACATCATTATTGACATCTTTTTTCTTTTGCATATCACATAAATCAACGAAGCTATTCAGATGAGTAGCAACATCTTCACTAGGAAGGCCGGCGAATTGATCTTTCATAACAAGATTCAACAAAGAAGTATTAATTTCACAAGATTCAGCATCCGTAAGAGGAGCAATCGGAGTGCTAAGGAAATCATTATTATTGGTATTGGTGAAGTCACACAATTTGGTAGTATCTTGAGCCATCGCGACAAACAAGCAATCTAACACACGAGCAAACAAAAAGGCAAGCGGGCAAAAAGGCAAATAGAGAGGGAGGATAGAGAGAGAGGGCGAATAAAACGGCAAGGGTGAATTGGGGGGAGAGGAAAACGAGAGGCAAATGGCAGATAATGTAATGTGAGAGATAAGGATTGTGATGGGTACTTGGTATGTTGACTTTTTGCGTAGACTCCCTGGCACCGGCGCCAGAAATCCTTCTTGCTACGTCTTGAGCTTGCGTTGGTTTTCCCCGAAGAGGAAGGGATGATGCAGCAGAGTAGCGTAAGTATTTCCCTCAGTTTTTGAGAACCAAGGTATCAATCCAGTAGGAGCCCACGCTCAAGTCCCTCGTACCTGCACAAAGCGATAGCTACTCGCAAACAACACGATTAGGGGTTGTCAATCCCTTCACGGTCACTTACGAGAGTGAGATATTATAGATATAATATTTTTGGTATTATTGGTATAAAGATGCAAAGTAAAAAGTAAAAGCAAAGTAAAAAGCAAAGCAAGACTAAAGTAATGGAGATTGATATGATGAGAATAGACCCGGGGGCCATAGGTTTCACTAGTGGCTTGGCTTCTCTCAAGAGCATAAGTATTCTATGGTGGGTGAACAAATTACTGTTGAGCAATTGACAGAATTGAGCATAGTTATGAGAATATCTAGGCATGATCATGTATATAGGCATCACGTCTGTGACAAGTAGATCGAAACGATTCCGCATCTACTACTATTACTCCACTCATCGACCGCTATCCAGCATGCATCTAGAGTATTAAGTTAAAAACAGAGTAACACCTTAAGCAAGATGACATGATGTAGAGAGATAAATTCATGAAATATGAAATAAACCCCATCTTGTTATCCTCGATGGCAACGATACAGTACGTGCCTTGCTGCCCCTTCTGTCACTGGGTAAGGACACCACAAGATCGAACCCAAAGCTAAGCACTTCTCCCATGGCAAGAACTACCAATCTAGTTGGCCAAACCAAACGGATAATTCGAAGAGACTTTGCAAACATAACCAATCATACATAAAAGAATTCAGAGAAGATTCAAATATTATTCATAGATAGACTTGATCATAAACCCACAATTCATCGGCCTCAACAAACACACCGCAAAAAGAAGATTACATCGAATAGATCTCCACAAGAGAGGGGGAGAACTTTGTATTGAGATTCAAAGAGAAAGAAGAAGCCATCTAACTATGGACCCGAAGGTCTGAGGTAAACTACTCACACTTCATCGGAGAGGCTATGATAATGTAGAAACCCTCCGTGATGACGGCCCTCTTCCGGCGAAGCTCCGGAACAGGCCCCAAGATGGGATCTCGTGGATACAAAAAGTTGCGGAGGTGGAATTAGGTTTTTGGCTCCTGTTCTGATCGTTTGGGGGTACGTGTGTATATATAGGAGGAAGTAGTACGCCGGAGGAGCAACAAGGGGCCCACGAGGCAGGGGGGCGTGCCCTATGGGGGGGCGCCCCCCACCCTCGTGACCGCCTCTTTTGTTCCTTGGAGCAGGGTCCAAGTCTCCTGGATCACATTAGGTGAGAAAATCACGTTCCCAAAGATTTTATTCTGTTTGGACTCTGTTTGATATTCCATTTCTTCGAAACACTAAAATAGGCAAAAAAAACAGCAATTCTGGGCTGGGCCTCCGGTTAATAGGTTAGTCCCAAAAATAATATAAAAGTGGAAAATAAAGCCCAATATAGTCCAAAACAGTAGATAATATAGCATGGAGCAATCAAAAATTATATATACGTTGGAGACGTATCAAATACCAAAAACATTACTTTTGCTACCGTTACCTTTTGCTACCATTACCACTACTATCATATTACTTTGCTACTAAATACTTTGCTGCAGATATTAAGTTTCCAGGCGTGGTTGAATTGACAACTTAGCTGCTAATACTTGAGAATATTCTTTGGCTCCCCTTGTGACGAATCAATAAATTTGGGTTGAGTATTCTACCCTCGAAAACTGTGGCGATCCCCTATACTTGTGGGTTATCAAGACTATTTTCTGGCGCCGTTGCCGGGGAGCATGGCTCTATTCTTTGAGTCACTTGGGATTTATATCTGCTTATCATTATGAAGAACTTGAAAGATCCAAGAACCAAGATTTATCCCTCTACTACGAGGGGAGGTAAGGAACTGCCATCTAGCTCTACACTTGATTCACCTTTTGTTTTGAGTAAGCTTGCGACACCTAAACCTGCTTTTGCTATTCGTTCTGATATGTCGCATGTCATTGATGATGCTACTTCTGCTATGCATGATACTTATGATGAAACTACTTCTATGCTTGATACTACTGTGCCACCTGGTGAATTTCTTGATGAACAACTTGCTAGGGTTAGAGAGAATGAAAATATTGAATCTGATAATATTGATGAAAGTGATGATGAAGACTCACCTGTTATTCCTGAGGGTTATGTTTTTTAAAAAGAAGCCGCTTTAGCTATTTTAGCTTGCAAAGATAGATACGAACTCAAGAGGTTATTAGCTAAATGGAATAAGCAATCTCTAAATGCTAGGATGAAACCTGACCCTACTTTTGCTACTTCACCTATCTGTGTTACTGATAATGATTATGAACTCTCTGTTGATCCTGATATAATTACTTTGGTTGAATCTGATCATTTTCATGGCTATGAATCTGAAACTGTTGTGGCACATCTTACTAAATTAAATGATATAGCCACCCTGTTCACTAATGATGAGAGAACTCGCTACTTTTATATCCTTAAAATATTTCCGTTCTCATTAAAGGGTGATGCTAAGATATGGTTTAATTCTCTTGATCCTGGTTGTGTGCGTAGTCCCCATGATATGATTTATTACTTCTCTGCTAAATATTTCTCTGCTCATAAGAAACAAGCTGCTTTAAGGGATATATATAATTTTGTGCAAATTGAAGAAGAGAGTCTCCCACAAGCTTGGGGGAGGCTTCTCCAATTACTTAATGCCTTGCCTGATCATCCTCTTAAGAAAAATGAAATACTTGATATCTTTTATAATGGACTAACCGATGCCTCCAGAGATTACCTGGATAGTTGTGCTGGTTCTGTTTTCAGGGAAAGAACACCGGATGAAGCTGAAATTCTATTGAATAATATGTTGACAAATGAAAATAATTGGACACTTCCTGAGCCTATTCCTAAACCAACTCCGAAGAAGAGGGGTATTCTATTTCTCAGTCCTGAAGATATGCAAGAGGCAAAGAAATCTATGAAAGAAAAAGGTATTAAAGCTGAAGATGTTAAGAATTTACCTCCTGTTGAAGAAATACACGGTCTTAATTTACCGCCTATTGAAGAAACATATGATCCTAATCCTTCACCTATTGAAGAAACTCATGGTCTTGATAACCCGACACAGGTAGTAAAGGTAAATTCTCTCTATAGATATGATAAAGCTGAAATCCCATTTACTAAGTTTGCTAGCCCATGCTTAGATGAGTTTGATAAATTTATGGTTAAGCAAGAAGACTTCAATGCTTATTTTGGTAGACAATTGAAATACAATTCAAATATGCTTGAACACTTGGATGATTATATGGCTAATGTCAAGGGTGAACTTAAACTTATTAGTAAACATGCTTCTATGGTTACCACTCAAGTAGAACAAAAACTTAAGGCTCAAAATGATTTGCTCAATGAATTGAACAGTAAGGATAATGATAATGTTGTTAGAGTTATGACTAGAGGTGGTAGAATGACTCAGGAACCTTTGTATCCTGAAGGCCACCCTAAGAGAATTGAGCAATATTCTCAGAGAAATAATATAAATGCACCTAGTCCTTCTAAAAGGAAGAAAAAGAAAAATGATAGGACTTTGCATGCTTCTAGTGAACCTATTGTTGAAACACCTGAGAATCCAAATGATATCTCTATTTCTGATGCTGAAACACAATCTGGCAATGAACCTAAAACTAGTGATAATGTCAATGATAATGTTCATGATGATGCTCAACCTAGTAATGATAATGATATAGAAATTGAACCCGCTGTTGATCTTGATAACCCACAATCAAAGAATCAACGTTATGATAAGAAAGACTTTGTTGCTAGGAAACATGGTAAGGAAAGAGAGCTTGGGTTCAGAAACCCATGCCTTTTCCTCCCAAACCATCCAAGAAAAAGGATGATGAGGATTTTGAGCGCTTTGCTGAAATGATTAGACCTATCTTTTTGCGTATGCGATTAACTGATATGCTTAGAATGAAATAAATTGTTACTAATAAAAGAAAGATACCGGAAGCTGAAATTTCCACCATGCTTGCTAATTATACTTTTAAGGGTGGAATACCAAAGAAACTTGGAGATCCAGGAGTACCCACTATACCATGCTCCATTAAAAGAAACTATGTTAGAACTGCTTTATGTGATCTTGGAGCCGGTGTTAGTGTTATGCCTCTCTCTTTATATCGTAGACTTGATTTGAATAAGTTGACACCTACTGAAATATCTTTGCAAATGGCTGATAAATCAACTGCTATACCTGTCAGTATTTGTGAGGATGTGCCTATTGTAGTTGCAAACGTTACTATTTTAACGGACTTTGTTATTCTTGATATTCCCGAGGACGATAGTATGTCTATTATTCTTGGAAGACCCTTTTTGAATACTGCAAGGGCTGTTATTGATTGCACTAAAGGCAATGTCACTTTTCATGTTAATGGTAATGAGCATACGGTACACTTTCCGAGGAAACAACCTCAAGTTTATAGTATCAACTCTATTGGAAAAATTCCATCGATTATATTTGGAGGTTTTGAATTTCCTCTTCCTACTGTCAAGAAGAAATATGATATTCTTGTTATTGGGGATGTGCATATCCCCGTTGAGGTAACATAATGTTATTCGAAATTTCTCCGGCTCCATGTTATTCGAAATGAGTTCGTTAACAAGACTTGATCAACCTTGTTAGTGGATTCCTTTTGATGATCATGAGATGGATGAAACTAGAAGACACAACCTTCTGTACCCTCCTTTTACTTTCTGTTATTTATATTAAATAAAATAAAAATAATATTTTTCTGTCTGTTATCTGATTTATCCGTGCAATATAAAAATACCCCAAAAATAAAAGTTCTCCAAATGCCCTGAAATTTAAATATGATTTTTTCTGGAATATTTGAGAATATTTGGCACTGAGAACACAGCAGGAGGAGCTGGCACCTGGCCACGAGGGTCAGGGGCGCGCCCTACCCCCCTAGGCGCGCCCCCTGGCTCGTGGGCCCACGGTGGCCCTCCTCCACTTATCCTTGCACCCACACACTCCTTCCTCCCACAAACACGAATATCCAGCTCAAACCCGAGTCCAAGCTCATTTTGCTGCCATTTTCAATCTCCTTGCTCAAAGCACCTCTCACAAAACTGCTTGGGGAGATTGTTCCTTGGTATGTGACTCCTCCATTAGTCCAATTATTTTTTGTTCTAGTGCTTTATTCATTGAGCTTGCATGTCAAATTTATATGGTCAAAAGTAGTTTTGATGCATATATAGGCTCTAGGCACTTGTAGGAGTAGTTGCTATCAATATTATTGAGCTTTGTTCACTTTTATTTTGAAGTTACTAAAAATTTCAGAATTTTTCAGAAAATAATGAAGAGATTTTTTAGGGGCTCATCGAGCCGAAACCCGAAGGAAAAGGCACAGAAGCCCAAGTATAATCTTCCTCGCACCGCGGAGGTTCGGCCGTGTGAATGGCCTTCCGATGATTTCTTGAGAGCAGCCGAGATTTATGATGATTTTTATGAATTGGCTGAGAATGCAGGCCTCACCGCCTTCCTCCACGACCAACGTGAATAGTATCTCTTACTCACAAATATCTTTGTGCAAAACTTTCATTTTCATTCTAGGAGCTCACCACCTAAGGTGGAGTTTTATTTATATGATGAGCATAAGGAGATGTCACTTTGTGATTTTTGTCTGGTTTGTTTGGTCCCTTTCGAGGGCACGACAGAGGAACCACACCGCAGCAATGTGGATGGGTTTATTGATACCATCACTGTAGGGGAAACGAGGAAGGTTTCCGATGCACGAATCACTAGCATACATTTTCCCGTTTTACGCTACTTCGCAATATTTGCTAGTCGTTGCTTAATTGGTCGCGGAAACTGTGGAAACCTTAGTGTTCCTGATGTTATTATCTTGTTCCACGGTTTATTCAGTGATAACTCTGTTAGTATGGGCGGTATTATTGCTAAACGGTTAAGTCTGAACCGTACAAAGGGCCCTATCTTCGGAGGCATCTATGCTTCACACCTAGCTGCACATTTTAACATACCTATTAGGCATTATGAGAAGGAAGAAAAATTGCTGCCTCGTGTTTATTTAGATTACAATAGTATGGTAGCACACGATTTTATTGTTAAGAATAGGGAAGGGGAGCTTAAATACAAATTGTTCTTTGATAAACATCATCCTGAGACTATTATCCTGCCTGCTCCTTCCTTGTTTGATTTATCTGCAGGCCAGTACCTTGTTCCGTTAGAGGCTATTCACGCCTATCGGAACCCTACATCAGCCACAAAGCCAGAGCCGGAACCACAAGTTGATCCTCCACGACAGTCTAATTACCATTGGGATCCGGAAATGATTGCCAACCAGTGGCAGTCAGAGTCTTCTTCTTCTCAGTATGACCCCAACTATTATTATGGATATCCGCCAGGCTAGTCGTGGCCATAGACCAACTTAGGCCAAAAGCCTAAGCTTGGAGGAGTATGTATTTCTCATCGACATTACATTTATGCTCACACACTCATTGCTAGATGTCGGTGCTCATACTTTTTCATTGTATCATCCATGCTAGTTTATTTTCCTTTTTATGCTTTCTTCTTATGTGTTTGATAAACCTTAAGAAAAACAAAAAAATATTTGTAGCTTTTAATTAGTCTACTTTCCATGCTTGTAGTAGTAATGAAAAAGAAAACCCAAAAAGATTTCCTGTTCTTCTTTTGCTTGTTGGGAGCTTTCCCGTGTAAATAGTTTTATTTCTTTTTTTTTCTTTGGGGGTCGATAGGAGAAGACCATGATTAAATTGTTGAAGTGACTCTTATATGCATTATTGTTGATCTGACAAAAGAACCCATATTGCCTTATCTTCTCATGTTTATTGAATGCTTGCAGATTCCATCTTAGCCCAATGCACGTGCACTATTATTATTATCCACATCGTTCGGTCATGCAAGTGAAAGGCAATAATGATGATTATATGATGAACTTATTGAGATGAGAAAAGCTGGTATGAACTTGACCTCTCTTGTTTTTGTAAATATGATTAGTTCATCGTTCCTGATTCAGCCTATTATGAATAAACATGTTTGCAATGACAACTAGATATCATAGTTTCGTGTGCCATATGCTTGATTAGCTAGGAGCTTATAATGGTTTACCTTGCGTGCCAACATACTATTAAAATGGTTGTGATGTGGTATGATAGGGTGGTATCCTCCTCTGAATGATTTAAGTGACTTGACTTGGCGCATGTTCACGCATGTAGTTGAAACAAAATCAACATAGCCTTCATGATATTTATGTTCATGGTGGATTATATCCTACTCATGCTTGCATTCGATGTTGATTAATTTTAATGCATGTTCATGACTGTTGTCGCTCCCTAGCTGGTCGCTTCCCAGTCTTTTGCTAGCCTTCACCTGTACTAAGCGGGAATATCGCTTGTGCATCCAACTCCATAAACCCCAAAGTTATTCCATATGAGTCCACCATACCTACCTATATATGGTATCTACCTGTCGTTCCAAGTAAATTTGTATGTGCCAAACTCTAAACCTTCAAATAAATATCATGTTTTTGTATGCTCAAATAGCTCATGTATCAACTAGGGTTGTCTGTATCTTCCATGTTAGGCGGGTTATTCTCAAGAGGAGTGGACTCCGCTCCTCACTCACGAGAAAGTGGCTGGTCATCGGGATGCCCAGTCCCATGCTTTATGCAAACTAAATAAAAATAATTGCAAACAAAACTCCCCCTGGGACTCTTGTTAGTTGAAGGCACTCGTTGTTTCGAGCAAGCCATGGATTAATGCTTGTTGGTGGAGGGGGAGTATAAACTTTACCATTCTGTTTGGGAACCGCCTATAATGTGTGTAGCATGGAAGATATTGCCATCTCTTGCTTGTTATGTTGACAATGTAAGTATACCGCTCAAAATATTATTCACCTCTATTTCAAAACCGAGCTCTGGCACCTCTACAAATCCCTGCTTCCCTCTACGAAGGGCCTATCTATTTACTTTCATGTTGAGTCATCATCTTCTTATTAAAAAGCACCAGTTGGAGAGCACCGCTGTCATTTGCATTCATTACTGTTAGTTTACATTGAGTATGACTTGACTGGATCTCTTTTACCATGAATTACAATGTCTAGCCAGTCCTTGATCTTTAAAGGTGCTCTGCATTTATGTTTTGCGGTCTCAGAAAGGGCTGGCGAGATACCATCTTGTTATATCATATTATGATTGTTTTGAGAAAGTGTTGTCATCCGAGATTTATTATTATTGCTCGCTAGTTGATTATGCCATTGATATGAGTAAACTTGAGACCTAAGCGTTATTGTGAATGTGGTTAATCATAATCTTTGCTAAAAACTTGAATGGTGGCTTTACATATTTACAACAACAAGAGCAAACAGAGTTTGTAAAAGTTTTTCTTTATCACTTTCAGTTTATCAACTGAATTGCTTGAGGACAAGCAAAGGTTTAAGCTTGGGGGAGTTGATACGTCTCCGTCGTATCTACTTTTCCAAACACTTTTGCCCTTGTTTTGGACTCTAACTTGCATGATTTGAATGGAACTAACCCGGACTGGCGCTGTTTTCAGCAGAATTGCTATCGTGTTATTTATGTGCAGAAACAAAAGTTCTCGGAATGACCTGAAACTTCACAGAACATCTATCGGAAATAATAAAAAATCCTTGCAAAAGATGAAGACCAGGGGGCCCACCACCTGTCCACGAGGGTAGGGGGCGCGCCTGCCCCCCTAGGGCGCGCCCCTACCTCGTGGGCCCCCTGGAGCTCCTTCGACCTCAACTGCAACTCTATATATTTGGTTTCGGGGAGAAAAAAATCAGAGAGAAGAATTCATCGTGTTTTACGATATGGAGCCGCCGCCAAACCCTAAAACCTCTCGGGAGGGCTGATCTGGAGTCCGTTCGGGGCTCCGGAGAGGGGAAACCGTCGCCATCGTCATCATCAACCATCCTCCATCACCAATTTCATGATGCTCACCGCTGTGCGTGAGTAATTCCATCATAGGCTTGCTGGACGGTGATGGGTTGGATGAGATCTATTATGTAATCGAGTTAGTTTTGTTAGGGTTTGATCCCTAGTATCCATTATGTTCTGAAATTGATGTTGCTATGACTTTGCTATGCTTAATGCTTGTCACTAGGGGCCGAGTGCCATGATTTCAGATCTGAACCTCTTATGTTTTCATCAATATATGAGAGTTCTTGATCCTATCTTGCAAGTCTATAGTTACCAATTATGTGTTATGATCCGTTAACCCTGAAGTGACAATAATTGGGATACTTACCGGTGATGACCGTAGTTTGAGGAGTTCATGTATTCACTATGTGTTAATGCTTTGGTCTGGTACTCTATTAAAAGGAGGCCTTAATATCCCTTAGTTTCCGCTAGGACCCCGCTGCCACGGGAGGGTAGGACAAAAGATGTCATGCAAGTTTTTTTCCATAAGCATGTATGACTATATTCGGAATACATGCCTACATTACATTGATGAACTGGAGCTAGTTCTGTGTCACCCTATGTTATGATTGTTACATGATGAACCGCATCCGGCATAATTCTCCATCACCGATCCATTGCCTACGAGCTTTCCATATATTGTTCTTCGCTTATTTACTTTTCCGTTGCTATTGCTATCATCACTAGAAAATACCAAAAACATTACTTTTGCTATCGTTACCTTTTGCTACCGTTACCACTACTATCATATTAGTTTGCTACTAAATACTTTGCTGCAGATATTAAGTTTCCAGGTGTGGTTGAATTGACAACTCAGCTGCTAATACTTGAGAATATTCTTTGGCTTCCCTTGTGTCGAATCAATAAATTTGGGATGAATACTCTACTCTCAAAAGCTGTTGCAATTCCCTATACTTGTGGGTTATCACCCACTAGCATGACTCTAATATCACCATCTTTATATCGCAAAACTATTGCAAGGAATCAAACATATCATATTTAGTGATCTACAAGTTTTATGTAGGATTTTATGACTAACCATGTGAATGACCAATTCCTGTCATCTCTCTAAATAGATATAAGTGAAGCAAGAGAGTTTAATTATTTCTACAAAATATATGCCCATGCTCTTACAAATATAAGTGAAGTAAAAGAGCATTCTACAAATGGCGGTTTTCTATATAAAGAGAAACAGGCAATCCAAACTTCAAATGATATAAGTGAAGCACATGAAGCATTCTATAAAGCCATACTCAAAAGATATAAGTGAAGTGCATAGAGCATTCTATAAATCAACCAAGGACTACCTCATACTAGCATGGTGCATAAAATAAAAATGAAAACTAAATGCAAAATACGCTCCAAGATTGCACATATCACATGAACGAAACGAATCCGAAAACATACCGATACTTGTTGAAGAAAGAGGGGATGCCTTCCGGGGCATCCCCAAGCTTAGACGTTTGAGTCTCCTTGAATATTTACTGGGGGTGCCTCGGGCATCCCCAAGCTTGAGCTCTTGCCTCTCTTCCTTCTTCTCACATCGAGACCTTCTCGATCATCGAACACTTCATCCACACAAAACTTCAACAGAAAACTCGGTAAGACCCGTTAGTATAATAAAGCAAATCACTACTCTGAGTACTGTTGCAAACCAATTCATATTTTGTTTTTGCATTTTGTCTACTGTAACATAACTTTTTCATGGCTTAATCCACTGATATGGATCGATAGTTTCATCAGAACAAGCAAACTATGCATCAAAAACAAAATCTGTCTAAAACAGAACAGTCTGTAACAATCTGAACATTCACCATACTTCTGATACTTGAAAAATTCTACCAAAATTAGGAAAAACAAACAATTTGCATATAAAGGCAGTGCAAAAGGAATCAGAACCATTTGACGTTCCAGTAAAAAAATATAAATCACGCGCTACAGCCAAAGTTTCTGTCCTGCACCGTACAAACCATCAAGCAAATGTAAACATCCTAAAGGCAAACCTTGGCACATTATTTTTATAATACAATGGAATTGTACAAGGGGATAATTATTTTTGTTGAAAAGTTTCTGTAATCAAGATTCACAAAGTTTCAGTGAGCATGAACAAAGTTCAAGGAGCTCTCCCACTTCAACAATGCTTGTCTTTCTCACTTTCAATTTTCTTTTTGAAAAAGTTTTGGGTTCCCCTCTTTATTTTTGTTGTTTTTATACTATATGAAAGCATTCAACACAAATAAATGACTCTCTAAAACTTCCGGGTTGTCTCCCTAGCAGCGCTTTTTTTAAAGCCATTAACCTAGGCATATAGTGCTCAAGTAATGGATCCACCCGGATCCCAAGGTATATCAAAGCCAATTTTAATTAACAATGATTTGTAATTTAGTAGTGAGCACAAAGTAACATATATCATGTAACAACGAAGTCTAACTCTCTTCCTATGCATCGGCATGTCATAAAAGAACAATTCATGCACAGAAAGTAAAGGCCAATGCATAGTATAAACATTTTCTTGCAATTTTATCATGTGGGAAACATAGAGAGGTGGAGATATAGTTCCTCTCTCATAATAATTGCAAGTAGGAGCAGCAAGCACATGCATATTATATCTATCAAAATCATCATGTGTAATATTAAAACGCAGCCCATCAATGTAATCCTTAATAAGTGCAAACTTCTCCGCTATAGTGTAGTCAGGAGAATTCAAAAAGATAATAGGGCTATCATGCATGGGTGCAGTAGCAATAATTTCATGTTTAAAATAAAGAACTATATCAAGTTCATTTCCATAAACATAATTCATATTGGCATCTTGGCCACAAGCATAGCAAGCATCATCAAAAAGGGATATTTTAAAAGAATCAAAGGGATCATAACAGTCATCATAGCAATCATCCTTCGGTAAGCATGAAGGGAAATTAAACAATGTATGAGTTGAAGAGTTACTCTCATTAGAAGGTGGACACGGGTGATCAATCCGCTCTTCCTCCTTTTGTTCTTCGCTCTCCTCCTCACTTTTTCATCCAATGAGCTCACAGTTTCATCAACTTCTTCTTCCATAGATTCCTGCAAAATATTAATATCTTCTTGGACAGTGAAGATTTTTTCAATAAGTGCATTAATATCGGAATTGTATTCATAATTCTCATAGCAATATTTAAGGATGGCTAAATTTTCAGGTCTATAAACCGAATCATCAAAATCTTCAAACTCTTTAAACATATATTCAATTTCATAAGCACCCATAAAAGCAACAAATTATTCTATTTGTTCCACATCATAGTAATCATATATACCATTAGCATAAGAAGCTAAGGATTTATTATCATTAAATTCGCATAAAAGGGGAAGGTGTGGAGCCTTCATCCTAGAGCAACAAGTATAATCATATCTCAAGCATAGTTGCCTAGCATACCACTTTAATATATGAATTTGATCCCATAATAGTTTCCCTTTTTGTGTTAAGCGGTAATCCCTAAAGTATTCACGTTGATCCAACGTTACTCCCATTACATAATTGAATGGGGTTTTCTCAGTATTATTAAAGTAGTACATAATATCTTTCACATAACCAGCATAGAGGGTTTTAGGAGGTTCCCCATCTCCATGAGCAGAAAGTACACATAATTTTTTTGGTATTTCGTGTTCCATATCCATAACTAAAGATAGAGAACAACTAAGAACAACAAATAAAAATTACTTGGTGATAAAGCAAACAAGCACACACGAGAATATTCACCCCACGCTATTGCTCCCCGACAAGGGCGCTAAAAAAAGGTCTTGATAATCCACAAGTATAGGGGATCACAACAGTTTTCGATAAGTAAGAGTGTCGAACCCAACGAGGAGCTAAAGGCAGAACAAATATTCCCTCAAGTTCTATCGACCACCGATACAACTCTACGCACGCTTGATATTCGCTTTACCTAGAACAAGTATGAAACTAGAAGTACTTTGTAGGTGTTGTTGGATAGGTTTGCAAGATAATAAAGAGCAAGTAAATAAAAGGTAGGGGCTGTTATAAGTAAAGAAGCAATAAAGTAAATATAGCGAGTGTGGAAAAGTGGTAGTAGGAGTTGTGAAATTGTCCCTAAGCAATTGACTACTTTACTAGACCGATAGCAAGTATTATGTGGGAGAGGCCACTGCTAGCATGTCATCCCTGACTTGGAATTCTATGCACTTATGATTGGAACTATTAGCAAGCATCCGCAACTACTAACGTTCATTAAGGTAAAACCCAACCATAGCATTAAGATATATTGGTCCCCCTTCAATCCCGTATGCATCAATTTCTATGCTAGGTTGAAGCTTCTGTCACTCTTGCCCTCCAATACGTAGTCCTATCAACATACAACTAACCCTAGGGTGTGATCCACGCGCGCGCTCATATGATGGGCACCAAAGGAAAGCAACATAACCACAAGCAAATTAAATCAATCATATCAATTCATCAACCACCGATAGGACAACGAGAATCTACTCAGACATCATAGGATGGCAACACATGATTGGATAATAATATGAAGCATAAAGCACCATGTTCAAGTAGGGGGTACAGCGGGTTGCGGGAGAGTGGACCGCTGTAGATAGAGGGGGGAAGGTGATGAAGATGTTGGGGAAGATGGCGGAGGTGTTGGTGTAGATCGCGGTGATGATGATGATGATGGCCACGGCAGCGTTCCGGCGCCACCAGAAGAGAAGGGGAGAGGAGGCCCCTTCGTCTTCTTCTTCCTTGACCTCCTCCCTAGATGGGAGAAGGGTTTCCCCTCTTGTCCTTGGCCTCCATGTCTTGATGGGAGGAATGGGAGCCGGATCCCCTGACGTACGACCCCCTGCCGTTGGGCCGCTGACGGGTGGGTCCGGGCCCACATGTCAGTGTGTGGGCCGTATGTTAGACAAGCCGCGTCCGAAGGAATGTGGTATTTCAAGGAGGACGCAGAGAAGCCAGCAAGTATATATGTGAAATGAATGTACAGTAACATGGATATGTCCTACCTCGATACTTTGTCACCTGGCCATGAAACTTGTCTCACTCGTAATCGCAGCCCTCAAGCAGATTCATCACGAGGAGGCCCTGAAGGAGCAAACCGTTGAGGAGAAAGCCATGAAGAAGTGGTTCGAGGACTGGATGATCAAGTACGGCCGCACGTACGAGAGGACAAGGAGGAGAAGGCGATGTGGTACGAGCTATTCAAGCTCACGGCCCAGCACATGGACAGGAATAACTCAACGCCGGGCACTTTATGCACTCTAGGAACAAATCAGTTTGCGACAGAACCGAGGAGTTCAGTTCGAGTTGTGGGTCTTTTTGTTTTCTGAAGTTTCGGTTGTCCTTTTGGTAACTCTGATGGACCCTGGTCGTGTATTTCTCCTTCTCTCTTTAATATAATATATACATGCAGTCCTCCTGCATGGTTCGGAAAAAAAAAAGTTCGAGTTGTGGAGGTCCTCGTTCTCTTATATCCCGCGAAGAGGTCATGCGACGCGGCTACCTGAACTAGATGGCGGTGGTATCCATTATCCTTGATTAATGCCCGTAGTGTGCCATGCTAATGCTATAGATGTATGGCAGGAATTAACCTAGCTTAGCTGTGATAAATAAAAAGTCTGCTACACTTGCAGCTTTAATTCTGAAAATAGAAATACGTACAACCGTTATTCTGAACCTCTCTCGGTTGGTGACCTCCAGGGGCAAGGGAGCTAACTTTTGTTCTGACTTCTGAATAACAATTAGCTATGGAAAATTGTGACAGGTGAATTATATCTGAGTCTGAGCTTTACATTTCTATTGCTAAATGCTACTGTCGCGATAATTAGATCTGAATTGCTAGTATGGTTTCATACGGGTGGTGTAGTTTTGTAGTGCATGCCACAAATTTGCAGATACTAGCAGTGGCGTAGCTAGTGGGTAGCACGGGTGTGCCATGGGACACCCAGAATTCTGGGAATTTTTCCTTTATCATCATATTTTTATAGATTTTGAGTGTGCGCACCCTTCTTTTGTCAAAAATGGTATGACACTTGAATTAAGTACAATTTTTTTAGAGATTTTTTACGGTACATCATACTACTCAATATGATGGGTAGTATTAAACTGATCCAACCGTCTGGCTAATTTCTAATTAGGGGTAAATTTGTCCTTTCCATGGTTTAATTATATGACTACCAGCCTGCACGCGGTCGTCCCCAACCTCCGCCATATCCCGATGTCGCTAATAATCACAGCCGACCCAGCCTGCAGGTCGCCACCGACCACCCTAACCTCCGCCATCCCAGCTTCACTTGCAGGTCGTCGCCGGCCACCGGGCCCAACCTCCGCCATCCCAGCTCCACTTGCAGGCCGCCGCCCGCAGGTCCTCCGTCATCCCAACACTGCTTGCCCTTCTCCCGGCGTGCGCCCTCATCTCCATGGTGGTGTGCATCTCGGGAAGCTCATGTTACAATCCTAGCACACACATTCATCCATCCAGCACACGCACACAGGTCAGCAACACACATGCCACTAGTACGAGAGGAGAGGGGAGCGACTGAGCTACCTACGTGAGGGAGGAAGGGTTTACGAGGACGACGTACGTCGTTCGCAACGGTGGGTGTCAGTGGTGACTGGCGACGCAGGGAAGGAAGCGATCTTGGAGATCGGCGGCCGAAGGTGGCGTCCATGGTGTGGGGCTCCGTGCGATAGAGAGAGGCAGCTCATGTGCGTCCGAGTAGACGGCCGCCGAGCGGCTGCGTCGAACTGCTGGGCCCGCCTGTGTGCGTCGGCGACCTTGGCGCGTCCTTGGGCTACCTGAGTCTTAATTTGATTAGTCCCAAAATACCCCTAAGATCTTAATATACTACCCAAGTCATGTTGTAGTATTTGATAATCCAATGCTTTCGTCGACTTAAATGGACGGCTAATATATCTTAGATGTACCATAAAAGGTCTCTTTTTTTAAGTGTGCACACTCTTCACTTTACTCATAGCTACGCCACTGGATATTAGTACATCTAATTAAATGAAACGGGTTGGCGTTTTCCGATTAACAGAAGACAATCTTCTGAGAAGAGGTTGGCATGGAAATGCTGGCTATCAGTTCAGTGGACAAAATGAAACGTTCGATCACCTCTTTATTCGTTGTTCTTTTCCAAAGTTAGTGTGGAATATCATGAAGTGCTTACGATGATTGACTGTTCAAGACATGTTTAGTTCTTAGATTCCCGGAAACTTATCATGCTTAGGCCTCATTCGTTTCGTAGGATTCTTATAGGATTTTTACAGGATTTTAGATCTCGGGATTTTTTCCTGTACTGGTCATTCGGTTTACAGGAATTGAGATTACAAAATCCTGAGGATTTTATTACTAACTACCCTATTCCAGAGGATTCGTTGCATCCAGTCAGACCTCTCGGAAAAAATCCTGGCGCGAAAAGAGCGCGCGAAGCGGCGCGGCGCCCTCTCCTTTCCACGGCAAAAAAGATAGCGATTCCGCTTCCGCTTCATTAATCTTCTGAGTCCGAGGTGGAAAATAGAAGGGGGAAGAACTGGAGAAGGACTGTAGAAGACGAGCGGCAGAGGCGACCGGCCATCCGCATCCATCTCCTCTGAATCTCCCCTCCTATCTCTATTCTGGATCCCCTCTTCTACACACAGCAGCAGGCATCAACCCCTACCAGCAGCAGCCATCTCGTCTCCGTCGGGCGCTCCCGGGCTGCTCCTCTTCTTCACTGGTATGTTGGTTCGAGAGTAATTAGAAATCAATCCGCCTCATGTCTTTGTTAGTTCGAGAGCTCTTTGCAATTTATCTGGTGATGAATCGATCTGGACAAATCCTATCAGATTAGAAAAGCTCTTTGCAATTTATTTGGTGAAAGAATCGATCTGGCCATGTCCTATCAGATACAGAGTAGATCCTAGTAAGTGAAATTTTAATCAGTTCTTGTAGTGATTGCTCAATAGCGTTCGGCCATAGCAACAAGCACGTACAAGTGCTTGGAAGCAGGTTGATTGATTTTTTGGAGACTAGCACGTAAAAATAAGCTAGTAGCAACAAGCACTTACATGTTTATATTCTAACAAATTTCTTCTCTGTCGATCTATTTCTGTCCTACTGCAGATGGCTAATTATCAGAACTATGAGCAAGTAGGTCGGAACTATGACCAAGTAGGCCCTCGTTCACAATCACAAGGATTCAGTGATGTTGAAGCTAATCGATTGACTTCACTGCCTTCTCAACATATAGGTATTTCATCAATTTTGAATTACTTGGAGTGATAGTTTGGTACTGAAAACTAAGCACATAATAACTAGGTATTGCTATTTTTTTCTGGGGCTAGTATAACTGAAATTGAGCAAATTTTTATCTGCTTTAGGTACCATAAAGCCCTGTTCAAGAGCTAAATGGAGTCGCGAAATGAAGGTGTCTCTTATTCAGCTCTTGAAAGATCATGATGTACCTGGTTATCGAACACACAATGCATGGAGCAAGGAAGCATGGACAAGTATTACTTCTCAACTAAATACCAAGTTTGGCATGTCGTTTAATGTTAACCAAGTCAAGCAAAAGGAGCAAGATTTGAAAAAAGCTTATCGGAGTGTAAAAGATTTGATAGCAGAAAGTGGCTTTGGATGGGATAAAGATAGAATGATGGTAGATGCACCGGCGAGTGTTTGGGCTGCATTTGTTGCTCGCAAGAACAGCAAGGACGCCCTGTTTCCGAGAAGTTCAAGTCAAAATCGCAGGCAACCATAACATTCTGCGAGATTGCTTGCTTCCTATTTCTGTATGGTTCTTGCTCATCCAATGGAAGCTTCATAGGGATGTGAGTACCGTCTATAGCACCAATACAGTTCTGCACAAAAACAAGGCACATCCGTGTTAGAAATTTGTATCTAGTTCATACCAAATCATGTTAAAATCAGAATGTTTCAAGATTTTGATACCTTAAAAAAGGGATAGAACTTTGGTTTGCTCAATACTGGATGTGGGTGTAGAGAAGGTGGACATATGTAGATAGTTGTGAGATTGGTGATTGCTTCAAGCACTCTTTTAAAATGTCGATGTATTGTATCTGGGCTATGCTGAAACCAATCTTGAAGTGTTTCATTGGTCGCATTTTTTGCCACTCCATACAAAAATATAGCAACTTGCTCTTCTACTGAAAGATATGTTGTATCAGCTAGATAGCTTTTCTCACGCAGTTTATTGACTAGTGCCTGAAAAACAGGAACCTCCATGCAGAAATTCCTTTTGCATAAACTTTCATGTCCTGTTAAAATCTCATGAACACGACAACCCCCCGTAAGCTTTGATGTGTGCATTGGTCTCCTACTAGAAGATGATTGTGATGTATCTCCTAAAGTAGGGAGAACAAAATGAATGAACTCATCGTCGCTTCCTGATCTACGTTGGTAGCTCGAATACATGGTGTACAGTTGTTAAGAAGTTCGTCTGATGCTGAAAAATCGATAGAAAAGCGTAAAAAAATCTTGACTTTTGCTTGGCTGAACAATGACATTTTGTTGCACAAGATGGATAGGTACTAACCTTGTTTCTCCAGCAAGTAGCAACTTGCAGTGTCTTCCAAAGCTCTCCAGAAAATGACACTGGATGAAAGAAGAACAAAAGAGCAGGCTGATGATTGATTTGTGTGAAGAGAAGAAGAAAAGAGTAGACAGAGGAAGGAAATGGAGAGAAGAATGCCATTTATGCACTTGAGCTAACGGCTAGTTGATGCACTTGAGCTAACGGCTAGTTGAGCACCTAGTAATAATAAATAAATGAACCAAAGACTAGTAGTTTCCTGTACTTTTCCTGTGGTGTAAACCGAATGCTCTTTTTTCTTTATTCCTTTGGATTTTGCTTCCCATAGGATTTGGCTGGACCGGGCATCCTATTCCTATACATTTCCTATTCCTATGACATGCAAATCCTATGAAACGAATAAGGCCTTAGCATTGTGCTTGTTTGTTGGATCATTTGGAAAAGTAGAAACGGTGCTTGCTTTAATAATATAATAAGATTAAAACTCCTTATGCTGTGATCAACTTGGTGGGGTACTGGCTTAATTCGTGGTCGATTTCGCAGAAAACAGATAAACAAAAAGACATTGAACTGGGAGTAAAATTGTTCAGGAAGGGTTTTTTAAAAAAAAGAAGGATAACGCCCGGCCTCTGCATCTGAGCGATGCATACGGCCACTTTATTAATTATTCTCACAAGACCTTACAAAGCCAAGCAACAGTGGTCGAGCATTACTCGTAACTGCCCCCGCGTCGTCCGGACGGGCGACACGGGAGGCGATCTCGATCTGCTTTTTCTGGTCGTCCCCATCTCCGATTCCAACCCTCGCCGCTGCCTGATGCTGCCGGCAGGCAAAGCCTGCACAGCCCATGGTGGCGGCGGGGTGCCGGGTAGTTCCACCACGGCCATTCATGGCGGCGACTCGAAGTGAGCAGCGGCGGCGGCAAAGAGCGCAGCGATGATCTGGGGCAGCGGCAGGGCGCTACACGCTCAACAGCGGCAGGAGCAGTGTACTTGGGTAGCAGCAGCAGGGACGAACACAGCCGCGAGTTGGCAATGTCCGGAAGGCGGTGCTTGCATCATCATGGTGGTCCATGGCCAGCAGTCCCAAGTTCTGCGTAGGAGGGCATGATTCCATAACCTGCTATTTTGTGGGTGTCCGGGTCGTGATCCTCCACCGTGGGTGGGAATTACAGCACATGGCGGTGTCGTCTGCAATAGATCTACCACTGGATGTAGTTGTCAAGTTGGTGCGAGGCTGTCAAATCGTCCAATCTGGGATTTTGGCGGTGCAAGGACTTTCTTCTCTCCACATTGACTGTCACATCTCATCTAAGGATCGTGTACGCATGAACCTGCAGGGAAAGTGGAAAGTAGAGGATGAATACATTACATGATGATTTTGGTTTGGTGATGCTTATCGAGCATCTGGTCTCGAGCTCGGGGGTGAAAACCCTAGGTCTTAACCCTAATTGGGTATACCTGGCAATGGCGACGTTTGGCGTCGTTACCTTCTTGAAGGCGTGGCTTGGAGTTTACTCGGACTTGTCTCTAGGGTGAAAACCCGTGATCTGGCCTTTGGTGGCTAGGTCCGGCGACGGCGGCGCTTGATCGTCCTTTCCTTCTTGAAGGCGTTGTTGTTGGAGAACCTTCTCGTGTCCTTGTGATGTGAAGAATGATTGGTGCGGATGGTCATCATTGTAATTCGTCGGTTTCTGTTATGAACAATTCGTTTTTTCCCTCGCCTAGGCGCAGCTTCGGTCTTTGATGACTTTGCTCATTGCCGGCGTGTTTCTTTATGTGTGTGCGTTTTTTTTTGAAAAACCCCTCCATGTATTAATTAACTTAAAATGTTCATACAATCATTCGTTACAAACTTTGCCACGCAGGGCGGAACAGAATGAAACATAATACCATCAGAACTATTATCAAAACTAAACTTTGCAATCTCATGAGCCACCATATTAGCCTTCCTGTTGATCTTAGAAATCTGTAAATTCACCAACAACTTTGAGACATCTACAGCTTCCTTCTTTAGATCAACAAGGGATGATCTGTCCACATATTCTTTACAAAAAACGGAGGCTACAAACGAACAGTCAGTTTCCAAAATGACGGGCATGTCTAGAGTCATACCAATATATAGGCCGGACAAGGACGCTCTAAGTTCCGCTTCCTCAACGCTGTAGCAAGTACCAATATAATCCCAGGAGGATAGGATCACTTGTCCACGGTGATTTCTAACAACCACCCCCACGTTCGCAGCTTCAATGGCCTCCACAAAACTTGCGTCGACATTAATCTTATAGACGTCTGGGGTAGGTGGCCTCCAAAGAGTAACCTGCCTCTCAATGTTATTGGTTGGCTAAAGATCCAACTCCACTTGCTTCCCCTTACTGCATATCTCCACCTGCATTTTAGCAAGACAAGACGAGAAAGATGCCCAATAATTTTCGACAAAACTTACCGAGGCTGAGATGGATTCCATTCCCTTACCAAAGATCAAATCATTCCTCAAGTGCCAAGCTCTCCAAAACATGAATATAGTTTGCTCACGAACAGGCGTAGTTAACTGGTCCAATAGAATAAGGAACCAATCCGGTCCAGAATATTTGAAGGTCTCCTCCGCTGGTAATTTCCAAACTTCCTTCAGAGCCATGCGGAACGCACGAGCCTTGGGACAAACCACCAAAGCATGGAAAATACACTCATCATCAATACCACATATTGAGCATGTACCTAGAGTAGTTTGATGATGTTTAACCCTATTGAGTTGAACCGCCAAACTGTTAGAAGCAGCCCTCCAGACAAAAATTTTAATTTTTGGGGGGACAATAACATTCCAAATAATATTCCAGAGCCTCCTATCCCCATTTATGGCATCACTGGAATTGCCAGAAACACTCCTCGGCTCTTTAAGATTCAGAGCTAGTCTATACGCACTCTTCACGGAGAACAAGCCACTTTTCTCGTGGTGCCAAGCAATAAAGTCTCCCTCGCCCACTCGAAGAATACGGAGCTTTAGGATTTCCTCTGCATCATGAATATAAAATAGATGCCTTATCAGGTTCTCATCCCAACTCCTGGTTGCACTCAAAAATAACTCGAAAACCAATTTGATCCTAGTTCTGCTCTTTTTACCACAAATTTGTAGGCCAGATTCCCTAGGGATCCAATTATCCCTCCAAATATTTATACTAGTCCCATCGACCACTCTCCAAATAATGCCTTTTTTAGCAATTCAAGGCCATGCATAATTCCTTGCCAAGTAAGGGAAGTAGCTTGAGGGAATACCGTATCAATAAGGTGCCCATGAGGATAGTATTTAGCTTTCATCACCTTAGCACACAGAGAGTCCAGAAAAACCAAAAGACGCCAAGCTTGTTTCGCCAGGAGTGCTTGATTAAAAAGCCGAAGATCACGAAAGCCCATACCCCCTTCACTTTTTGGTCTCGTCATCTTATCCCAAGCCAGCCAATGCGTTCTTTTCCTATTCTCTTCATCGCCCCACCAAAAATTCCTGATAATCTGGGATAACTCCTCACACAGTGAAGCGGGGAATTTAAAAATACCGATTGCAAACACGGGAATAGCTTGAATAACAGACTTGATCTGGATTTCTTTCGCTCCGCTCGAAGCATATTTTTCAATATAATCTGAAACCCGCTTGAGCACCTTATCTTTGGTGGATTGAAACTTACCTGCCTTCATACGACCTTCTGGAATAGGCAAGCCTAGATATTTATCCTCAAAACCATCAATCGTGATTTTAAGGATAACCAGAATAGACACCTGGTCTTCCATAGAACAATTTTTGCCAAATAATATGGAGCATTTATCCGGACTTAATAGTTGGCCAGTTCCCTCCTCATAAGCCGACAAAATGCCTTTAATATTCAGAGCTTGCTCCAAGTTACCCTTAAAAAACAGGAGACTATCATCAGCAAAAAGGAGATGAGATATACCTGGGGCATGTCTGTTTAGCCGGAACTCTTGAATAGCCCCTCTTGCCGAAGCATCATTAAGTAGCAACGACAATGCTTCAGCCACAAAGAGGAATAAGTATGGTGATAGTGGATCCCCTTGCATGAGACCACGAGAAGGATGAAAAGGCTCTAACAGCTGGCCATTCAAACGCACAGCAAACTTCACAGTGGTAACACAAGACATGATCCGCTTAATCCATGTTGGAGCAAAACCATACGCTTGAAGCATTCTTTCCAAGAAATTCCAATCGACACGGTCATACGCTTTAGCGAGATCCAACTTATATGCACAAAATTCACCACGGCTATCTTTTAATGTATTTAAAGAGTGCATACATTCAAACGTGATAAGTGCATTATCAGATATTGATCTTCCAGGGATGAATGCACTTTGGGTAGGAGAAATCATACCATCTAGCAGAGGTCTTAGTCTGTTGACCAGGCACTTAGAGATAATCTTATAAATCACATTACAAAGACTAATTGAACGGAAGTCTTTTATGGACTGAGGATTCTTCACCTTAGGAATAAGAACAATAGTTGTATCATTTATCCCTTCAGGCATAGTTCCAGAAATAAAAAATTGCTGGATGGCACGAACAATATCCTCCTTAAGCAGCCCCCAATTTCTTTGAAAAAACCTGGCAGGAAATCCATCTGGCCCCGGGGCCTTTAACGGCCCCATTTGGAATAGGGCATCGCTGATTTCTTGCTCAGAAAATGGCTTACAAAGATCCTCATTCATTTGATCAGTCACCAATGGTTTCACAAGAGAAATGATACGGGACGGATTAACCACAGAATCACAGGAATAAAGATTCTTGAAAAAATCATTAGTGATACCTTTTATTTCATCCATATCCTGAGAGAGAGACCCATCTCTTCTTTTGATGGCAGAAATATTATTTTTCTTCGCTCTCCAAGTGGCCTTCCTATGAAAAAAATTTGTGTTCCTATCTCCCCATTTCATTTTATTCAGACATGATCTCTGCTTCCACATAATTTCTTCCTTTAACAGGAGCTCATCCATTTCCTTTAAAAAAAATTTCCTTTCTACTATTGCTTTATGATCACTTCTGTTAAACAACACACTTAGTCTTTTGCGAGCAGATTCAAGTTTTTTTGGCAAATATCCAATGTGAACCTGACTCCACCCATGAAGAGACTTCATCAACTTGTCCAGATTATTGGCAACATCTCCTAGATTATTGACTCTAGCATTATTATTCCAACACGAATCAATCTGTACTTGCAGCTCCGCATCTTCCCTCTCCCAATACGCTTCATATTTCAAATGTTTAATAAATGTGCCAGAATGAGGAGCTCCCATCAATTCAATAAGAAGAGGGCAATGATCTGACCTGGAACTGATAATATGCGTTACCTTGCAGTCAGGAAAGATAGATGACCATTGGGGGCACGCCACCGCCCGGTCCAGCCGCACCTTCACATTCTTGTTACCTTCCTGCTTATTGTTATAGGTCCAAGGAACTCCATGAAAACCCAAATCAAACAAGTTGCATTCAGACATGATCTCACGAAAATTAGCCATAAGTTTTGGTGACCGTTTGATCCGAGAAAAATGCTCATCTTGCCACATAGCCTCATTAAAGTCACCAGCCATAAACCATGGACCCGACCCAAGAGGTTTTATACGCCTTAGCAATTCCCACATAACATACCTTTGGCTCGCCTTCGGCTCCCCATAGATAAAAGTGCATCTCCACTTAGTGCCAGCATCGTTGGAAATGTACATGTCAATAAAATGTTCCCCATATTTGTTTAACTCCAAAGTGTACAGGTCATCCCAATAGACCGCTAATCCACCTCCTTTGCCTGGCATAGAAACAGCAAAAACATTTTTCATACCCAAGCGGTAGCGCAAACTCTCAACATACTCTTTATTTTTTCTTGTTTCAGAAAGAAAGATAATGTTAGGCCGGTGTGTCTTTGAAAGGCACACAAGTTCTTGAACTGTCCGAGGCTGACCTAAGCCTCGGCAGTTCCAACATATCATTTTCATGGCTCCTGACGGGCATCATCAAGTGCGCCCGTCAGTTGACCGGCAGCCCCAGGGCCGGTAGCTTCCTTGCTTATACCCCCAATTTCCTTACCATCGCCTACGGACTCTCTCCTATTTTGATCCTCCTCCTCTCCCTCAACTATCTCCTCTGTAATATGAACAGCGGAGCCTTCTATGCCTACTACAGATTCAACTCTCTCAACACACACTCTTTTACATGTCACACTCATATCTAGAGCACCCCTAAACTCTATGCTATCAGTACTGGAGCTATTCATGCTAAGAACCATGTCCTTGTCTTCATCCGGTGAGCGCCTCTTGCTACCAGTCGTGCCCTCAAGCATTGCAGCAAAGGCCGCCTTGCCGCCGGAAAGATCGTTGCCGCTGTTCGGCGGAGTGGGGATGCCAAAAACCGCATGTTTAACACATGCGGCTTGCAGCATAACCTTCTCGTCCTGTTCTTGTCGGTGAAGCCTTTTCCACCGCTGGACTCCAGCAGAAGTGAGGGCTTGCCATTGGGCGCCAACATCAGCACCATCGTCACGACCATCCTTGTGAATGGCCACCTGAACCTGAGCTACGCCCTCAAGCCACTGCAGCTGCACGCCCACAGCAGCAGCAGAAGCCAGGGTCAGCTGGTGCCCCGGCTGTGCATGCACCTCAGCAGTTGCACCCCCAGCCTGCTCCTGAGGCCGCTGCTGCATAGGAACATCAGTAGCATCACTCGCCTGGTCTTGGATCAGAGCCATAGAGGCCCTAGCAGGATCATCCAAATTCCTCTTGTTTCCACCTCCATCCGCAGGAGATGACCCAGGGGTGACCAGGTTGATGTTGAGGCCCCCCCTAGGCACATGAAGTTGAGGATGATCAACTTGGCTTGCCACCAACTGGTTCGGGGGCGCCGGCAACCCCTCCTGGGTACCCGCATCCCCCGCCACCTTTCCCGTAACATCTGAAGAAGGACCCGAGCCTACTGCAGCCACTGAAAGGTTGCGCACAGCCTTGGAAGCCGCCGAAATGACTCTGTCCGACAACTTTGCCCCGGTGCTTCCGAAGTCGAGGAAGCACTTCCAGTGCGGCGGCGCCTTCATGTCGATGGAGAAGTTTGGCTTGCGCAGTTCCTTTGGCATGCTGCAGAATCTTTCCGTAGTGTGGCCCAGGATGCCACAACAGAAACAAAAATTTGGAAGTTTCTCGTATTTCACCTTAAACGTGATCTCGTCCTTGCTGCCGACCGGAGTGAACCCAACTTCCTTCTTCAGCGGCGTGTCCACCTTATGCTCCACACGAATGCGGAGATGCTCGTCAAGGATCATCTTGTTCCGGTGGGACACCGCGATGACCTTGCCGAGCTTCTTGCCGAAAGTCCACCCCATCTCCTCGGTCTTCAACACGAAGGGCAGCTTGTGGATTTGTGCCCACAATCTGATGGAGTTGAGGTCGACCTCCACTGGGTTGCCCTGGCCGTCGAAGTCGGCGAAGATGACGGCGTCGTTGTGGAAGTGCCAAGGACCAGCAGCCAGGACATGCTGCCGATCCCCCTCCTCCGTGAACTCCACCACGAAGCGTTTGTCGATGCTCGTGACCATCTGGGCCTCGCATCACCACGAAGCCGCCAGGGTCCTTTGAGCTCGTTGACGACGGCCGAAGGATTGGCTGGGTTCGGGGAGAGCACTCGCCCCACAGCCAGCTTTCCCTTGACCGCACTCACCATTGCCTCCATGTCGATGACGATTGGCGAGTCATCGAACTCGACCATCTTGGCCTTGCCATGCCTGCGGAGAGGAGGAGGGCGCTCCGAAGCAGAAGTGAAGCCAACGGAGGGGTTCGGGGAAGTGGTCAGGGCTAGGCCTGACGGACCCCCGACATCACTCCTTCCCTTTCCGACCGTGGGCGTGGCTGGGGTCGTCGTTGGCTGCATTGCGGCCGGCCCTTCCTCAGGGGTTCTGGACCCAGCACCACCATCACCCGACCCAGCAATGGTCAGGTTCATCATTCCTCGACCTTGATCCTCGCCTTGGCCTGCCATGGACAGAAAGTACAGAGCAACAGAAGAAACTGGTATGGAGCAGAACACTGTAGACTGAAGAAAACAGAGCCGACCCCCCCCCCCCGCAAGAAATAAGCCTGGAGTTCCTCAAATTTCGCCTCCAATTTAACAGGATTAACTCCCCTGTTAATTCCTTTAGCCTCGTCCGGCCTCAT